>NW_027637116.1:0-120000 GCF_951216825.1 Electrona antarctica | reverse complement strand
CCGGCTGTCGGTATTGGGCATTTTTTGAATAGGGGAAACCCTATATAAAAAGAAGCCGGACTATGAGGTCTTCCAATCTGGTTTTAAAGCATTTCACAGCACAGAGTCTGTGCTTTTAAGAACCACTGACTCTGGTGACCCTGCAATCCTTGTGCGTTTAGACCTCACAGCTGCATTCGTCACTTTACAACACTGAAAGACATAAAAGCATGGATGGCCCTGAACTCTCTCAACTTTAATGCAGAGGTCATGGTGTTCAGACCCAGCACAACAGATCAATTCTGTTGTTAAATCCAGTTTTTATCAGTTGAGGCTTTTAGCAAAAGTCAAGTCTGCTGTAACCTTTTATGATTTTGAACGTCTTATACATGCTTTTATCTCAACCCGCCTTGACTACTGTAATGCACTTTATGTTGGTGTTACCCAAGCCTGTCTAGATCTACAAGCTCCCAACGTGTGAAGATATGAATATGATGCAGTGTGAGCTTGTAGATAGGCTATTTTAACTATTTTAGTATTTTTGATTATTATATATTTTGTAAAGGAATGGTTTTGGTCATACAAGGTTTTCACCTGACAGCAATATATCTGACTGTATCAGTATCAGTCAGTTTGACCAGATTGCATTCAAATTGGCTACTATGAGTATGAGGTTTCCACTTGACAGCACTCACGCAGTTGGTTTGATTGACACCCGAACACATTGACATGTCAATCTTTCCTAAAACGAGAGTCTAAAATGAGTTATGGGTCCATTTGGTTGTATTTGTACACGCTCAGGTCGCCCATTCTCCAAACGATCATATATCGCATGATTTGCATTGCTCCGCACGCACAGGCTGGCGGTAGTGTTGACAGGCTTGGCAGGTCTAAAGAAGTCCCGCGGTAGCCTGCGTGGGGGTCCGCGGGTAGAGGCTGTGGGGGTCCCCGAGGAGTTCGGCGCGGGGAGGAGGGGGTCCGCGGTAGTATGCGTGGGAGTCCGCGAGTCCACGTTTTAGCGGCGCTCCGCTGTTATTTGCCCCCTCAATGCCATAACTGTTGTATTAGTTGGCTCTGGGAGAGGTTGAAACCAGTACGGTCATGGCTAATGGCTGGGAAGGTGCACAGTGCGTTGCATTGGAAATGGCCAATGCAAACTGTTTAATCGTAATACTTAGGCACAAACCAACTATTGTCGAAGAACAATATTGATGTAACTAAGAGATTCGCTGAGTGAGCTATATTTTATATACAGAGATTTAGAAGGAATAAGCAAAAGCATGATACGGCAATTCCTCCTCCTCCACTGTCCGCTGTGTCTCCTGCATGCGTAGGCGAGAGTCGAGATGACACTTTGTGGAGTGGCCGGTGGCTTCCAGGCATGCGTGCGTGTGTGTGCGTGTGAGCGTGCGTGCGTGCGTGCGTGTGTGAGCCAATGGAGAGGAGAGGCAGTGTTGCCAGGTCCGCAAATTGTAAGCGAGTTGGAGTGCGTGTAAGTAGTGTGTTGAAAGGTATTTTTGTGGGCTTTTGAAATATGCGGACTTGGCAACCCACTCTTCAGCAACTAGCGGTGTGAACTAGCGGTATCAGTCTACTGGTCACATGTTTCCAGTGCAAACACTAACCAGCACCTTCTACGAAGCTGCTGGTAAAAACAAAAGTCCACCAAAGTCCCATCACCATATGCTACTTCTTCAGTCCATTCTACTACCCAGACCCACTGGTCTGAGATGGTGCAAACCCTTCCCTCAGGGTATAATCAAAGTCATAGCCGTGGCAACTACTTTAGATCAGGGGGGGCTGCGTTCCCATGGGAGAAAAATGCGCGTGCACGTGTTAAAATGCGCGTGCACACGCAAATAATTACCTTTTTTCTCCCACAACGGCACCGGCGCGCCGCATAACAATGACAATATCATCCCTTAATTTATAAGACTATGTATGTAACATAGGCCTATGCATCTGATCATGACCAGACAGACTGCTGCAGTGACACATGTATATAGAACAACTCTGTAGGCAACTTTAGGAGGATGAAAGACATAAGAATGAAAGTATTACAAGTTACAACTTCTCACTTTGGGTCCCAATTTATTTTCGCACACTGCACTCACACTCAAGTTCAACACATAAAAGAAAAGCGGAGATTCTGCTCGGCGGCAGCATGGCATCTTTCTTATAATTTTTTTTTTGACATACCGTGAGGTGAGCGTGAGCAGCTCTGCGGCTGCGGGTCGAGTTCAATAATCCAATCGAAATGTCAGTTTAATCCAACAATAGAGAGTATGCGCATGCTTAAAGTGAATGGCACATCGAGTGGCAAATCGAGTGGCAAAGCAACAGGCAAAGTGAGTTTAACATTGTTTAACGTTGTTTAATGCAATCAGATAGGACTTTTCTGTTTGGTGTATGGGCTGTCAAGGCCAGGAAGTAGTTTTTTGCCACTCAGTAGGCGTTCCTTCGTAACTTCCTGGTTTGATGATGATGTCACGCGCATACCCTCTATAATGAATAAGCCAAGCCGACACAAACCAAGCCGGTTGAAAAGAACGCTTGTGTGTTTCTGTTGAAGTCTGCTAGCTGGAACGGGTCTTCATACTCAAATGGAATTAGGCTGGTGGCATTTTGCTCCACCACAGGTATGGCTGGCGGTGGTTCTGGTGGATCCACATCGTTGGTGGTTCGGTGGTGGGACCATCATTAGTCTCTGCGGGGGCAGGGCTGCTGTTGCGGGGGGCAGCGGTGGCACTGATACTGGAGGGGCCGGTGGTCCGGGAAGATCATCATCTTCAGAAGAATCATCCAATATAACAGCGGTGCTGGTGCTGCTGCTACTAGTAGCTTCTCCTTCTCTTCTCTTAGCTTTGGAGCCGGTTTTTCGAAACCAATCTGAAATCCGTTTTTGAGATATGATACTAACTCTTACTACTAGTGCCGCATTTGATTATTGCCCAACTTCTATCTACAATGATGCCGGATGTAAACAAGAAATACACCTGTCCAGCGTGCACCGCGGTGGCCCGTGATGACGTGAATTAATTGTGTATATTTTGTAAATGTTGCACTAAATCCCCCACAAATAACCAACAACAACATACACTTTATGCAAAACATTGTTTTTAATTATTATGGTTTAAATGGTTATGATATATATTTTTGTCCATTAAAATATATAAAAGCACCCGTACTTCCCACGGCTATGATCAAGGTCCTCTCCTGTTATGTCCTCAATGTCCAGGAATACCATCTTCATCCTTTCGGACATCCCCTGTATTTCAATAGCACAATTGATAACCATCGCGATAAACACCAGGAACTTCCTCTTGTCCATCCATATATTTTGCCCGTTTCCATTCGATTTTTCTTCCCTTCGTGTTTTGCTACCTCCTCCGGCTTGTCCACTGTTAAGGGAGTATTTGGTCTCACTATTTGTGAGAAACAGAAAGCATCGGAAGCAGGACTCTGCATCATCATGGTGGCATCATTCTTTATTTCAAGTTCTCAGTCCATCTCAGTACAGTCAAAGTGGTAGCATCACTGCGTCCATCCTTCCCCAATCCCCTCATCAATGACATACAACCCCCTTTTATTGTCAAGCACGTCTCACGTCTCAAACAGGGCAATAGACAGATAATAACAGGTGGTGATTCAATCATCTCCTTTCATGGTGTTTGCTTGCAACATTTAGACATAGGTCTAAATGGGATAGTTGGAGTTGAACAAGCAGGAAACAGACTAATTTGAGAACACACCCAAGTAGGTAATCGTCACCTTTGCCAGTAAGGCTTGAAGACTTCAGCTGTCAGATTGACAGGAAGACTACTCTAAATGGGATATTTACACAAATACATGTATGAGAGCACACTATTTGTAACTCCAGCTGTCAGATTGACAGCTGCAGTTAGTGGTTGTTTGGGAGAGGAAGACACAGGTCTCATTCTCCTTTCTGTTCTAAATAGGGATAGTTATACGAATACACATTTGCTGACAGGAAACAAACATGCTATTCTAATGTTGTTCTATTGCGAGGACAACACCTTATTTAGGTGCAGTGGTATACTGGCTTGGAGACGACAGCTGTCAGATTGACAGCTGCATGAATTAGACTGAGCATTGGTGAAGGAAGAGACTTTATGGAAGGAAGATCAATACACAATAATGTATATATGTGTCGATCCGTTCTCCTCACCGCTTCAGCGTACGATATTCCTTTTTTCTCTCTGATCCTCTTTACATTTTCTTCTTTTTCCGTCTAGGACACTCTGATGCCCCTGCATGATGCTTTCCCTTGCAATGTATGCATTCTGGTTCCTTCTCCTCTGCACACGACTCATTGCACTCTACCTCCCCACATCTCCCACATTGTCTGGCTCCATTACAAACTGCCGCAGCATGTCCATACTCCTGACAGCAGAAGCATCTGAGGGGACCTGTGTCGTACGGCCTCACGGCCTGACCCTGTATGTGACATAATCCACATAAATCCTTTCTGGAAGATCCCCATAAAACACTAGACTGAGAAGGCTCCTTCTTTCCGTCTTTGAATCTTTTCATTCTTCTCACTTTCTTGACTTCATCTATTTCCATAAATGGCTCTAACCCCATTTCTAGTGGGACCCCACTGATCACTCCCATTCTGTTTGATGCTACTCCTGGCTCAAAGCACCTCACCCTATGTCCGTCAATTTTTTTAATGCCCGACAGCGACACCATGAGACACCTCAAAGATCCCATCCAACTTTGAATTCATTTTCATTCCAATGACAAACTTTCTAAACTACTTCCATTTCTGATTATTTTCCTTTTATTTTCCTTTCCACTTGTATCCTCGTCATTTTGAATTTCGCTCTTGGCGTCGTCCTCCATCTCCCCCTACCGTTCCCGGAAGTCGAGCACCCAGCCCTATTGGAATCTCACTGGCTGCCTGCATTCTAGGCATGCCGCGGTTTACCGAATTTCGGTAATACCGCGACATTAACAGCCACGGTGTTGATACCGTGAGATTTCCGAGTTTACGGTATTTGAATACAGCGTCGGTGGGCGGCGCATGCTGCTCATATGCAGTGCAACTCCACTCGCAGACTAAGGCAAAACATTTATTTTCACCACACAGCTACAGTAGATTGAAAAGTTGCTTCCTACCTTTGAGTTAGGCCCTTTCCCAATTCCTTTTTTAACCCTACCCCTCAGCCCTTGCCCCTTCCCCTTGCCCCTACATAATGAGTGTCAAGGGGTAGGGGGATAAATCATCACCCTAGGAATTGGAATGTCCCTAAATATTTAACGTCCCTTGTAGATATTGATATATTGATATACAACTTTTTCATGTCAAGGACCCCCAAATTGACAATAATTAGCCCGCAGACCCCCATTTGAAGAGATATGCTATCGGTAGGTTATCAATACCGGCACCGTACCGTACTGTGAATTCTCATACCGTGGCATGCCTACTGCATTCACATGCATGCGTCTCTCAACCGGTCTGTCAAAATTCACTGTGCGTGAATCGCACGTTAATTAAATTAACGCCGTTAAAAGGACTTTGACAGCCTTAATTTAAACACTTAAAACCCTCAATGCTACAGTAAATACGTGTTAATAAGTGTTGGCCCTGTCTGCCTTTTCCCCATAATGTAAAAAGAGACAATTCTACATCGAGGTGCACAGATGTCCCCATTCATCCTGTAACCCGTACAGTATTTCAATTGTCATTAATGTAGGGTTTAACCATGATCCTCTTACCATTTGTCGATGTACACGAGAGACTCTCCTGGAAAAACAGCATTCTCTTTGTTGTTTCAACAAGTCGACGTATCCATTTCAATTTGTCAAGTTCATTTATCATTTCATTTCTTCTTTCTTAACAGATTTACCGACATTGGCCGAGATCTACGTCAATTAAAGCTCGTTATTTATTAAGCTTATCATATTCTGTTCATAGTCTCCACTGACGTTGAACAGTACGGGTTGCATTCACAAAAGCGTAAAACATTAATAAAAAGCATATTTGCGTGACGGTGTCTTCCATTGTGCCAATTCCGTGGGTGTTTCTGAAAAGGTTTTCAATATTTGACAATGGCAAATTCAAATGTTTAAAACGAGTCTCTTCCATATGTACCCCTTCTGGGAGGCATACTTTGGTTAGACATAGCATTGGTCCGACTGGATTAAGGTTGGTGAGGGTGTGATGATCGGGGATCATATTATGTTATTGTTGTGAGATATTATGAATAGCCTTCGTATGGGCCTATTTATATAGTTATATTTACTAGAGTTCTCACATTATTATTGGCTACTACACAGTACCAGGTGGGGGGAGTGGTTGCCTGGGTGTGTTTTCCCTAATCCTCCGCAGGTGGACTGATTGATGATCTACACCTAGAGAAGCTGGCCCGTCTGTCAGGGAGTGATCGGCCCTGACTGGCTGTCGGTCTAGAGTGGGCGTGCTCCTGATCATGGCTCTCCCTACTCACCTACTATATCAGTCAGTCTGCTCCTGGAAGGCGGGGGGGAGACAGGCCGGAATCCTCTCTCTCCCAGCCGCCACACTGACTGTGGACTTTTGCCATACTATTTTGATATAGTTTGTCCCTTCGGAAAGGACTCGTTCCTTTCTAGCTGTAGTGTTCATTTGTGTCTGTTTGTTAGGTTTTCTTTTGAGTTTGATTCTGCATTCTGTAAAACATTCGTATATTCATTCGTTAATTCATCTTTATGTAAATAAATACTCGCATTCTGAAGCTGGTTTCCTGTCGATCCATTAAATGTTACACTTAATTACCCCTAGACACATTGGGTCGTAACAAATTGGAGGCTCGTCCGAACAAAAACAGTGTTAAGTCAGTTCAATTGGTTTTTGTTGTTTTTTTTTGTTGGTAACTGGTGGTGCAGAGAGGAGAGTTCAGTAAGTAAATCGCGTTGCTTGCATCACTTGAGTAAGAGCTTGGTGGCGGTATAGTATGGACTCTGATTTTCAGAGTGCTGCTGCTGTGGATGTCTTGACTTTTGAACAACTTGAACAGTGTACATACTGGGAGTTGTGGGCAGTTGCTAAACAGTACAACGTTCCCTTGCCTGAAGGTACCAGGAAAAAAGACGCAATTTTCTCGGCTGTGTCACAGCAGCTGTTATCACGCGGCATTATCACTATGGCATCAGGAGCAGATAAAGTCGGTGTGACCGACGCCTTAGTTGGGGCGGACAAAGGGGAGCCTGGTCTGTCCTCAGCGGCGGGCCTCGGGGGTTCTGGGGAGGCACGGCCCCAGAGCTCGCACCTCGACTCGCAAGTAGAGGGGGGGAGTCCTCAGGACATAAGGGGGGCCATACGCCTTCGCGAAATGGATCTTGAAATCAAATTGACTGAGCTGCGTACCGAGCAATGCAAATTGGCCCAGCAGGAACGGGAGCTCGAGATAATTCGCTTAGGCCGGGCCTACCCTGACCTGTCGTCGTCGTCAGTGGCGGCGGCTGCCCCCCCACAACTTGGTGACATGGCACCAAGAGGTTCGTCTGGTCACGGTTCCAGAGGAGAGTCGACATTCGACGTAAGCAAGCAGATCGCTCTGGTGCCTAGTTTCAAAGAAGGTGAGATTGATTCATTTTTCTGTGCTTTTGAGCGGATGGCTAAAACGGTTAAGTGGCCAAAAGAAATGTGGGCCCTGTTGGTTCAAAGCAAATTGGTTGGAAAAGCCCAAGACATCTGCGCCAACCTCTCTGTGCAGGAGAGCTTGGAGTATGATATCGTTAAAGCAGCTATACTTAGCGGATTTGAGCTCATACCTGAAGCATACAGGCAACATTTTAGATCCGCTGATAAAGCTCTTACTCAATCATATGTCGAATGTGCACGTGAGAAAGTGACACTCTTCAAAAAATGGTGCAAAGCAAGCAATGTGACTACTTTCGAGCAGTTGGGCGAAATGATTTTACTTGAGGAATTCAAGTGTTGCCTACCAGAGAGCATTGTGATTTATCTAAACGAACGTAAAGTCAACTCTATTGCAGAAGCGTCCGTTTGTGCAGATGAGTTTGAGTTGACACACCGTTCAGTTGTCTCTCCGGGCCGTGATTTTGGCCCTGGTGCGGGGAGAGCAGCTAAGGCTAAGCAGTGTGACAAGCAAGTGTCGGCAAAAAGTGTTTCACATTATTCTGGTAATGACAAGGGATCTGGGGGGGCACGGGAATGTTATTATTGCCACGAAAAAGGGCATTTGATTGCTTCTTGCCCTACGCTCGTACGTAAAAATAATCAGAGCTCTGGGGAGCCTGCTTAAAGCTCATTTTGATTCGGCGGTGTAGCTGCTCTTGTTTTTGACACGGCTCGTTTGCTAGCGACGTGCCTTGTACGGCTGCATGGGAGGCTACACTGATGTGCATTTGCTTATTTTTTCGTTAGTAATGTTTTGTAAGGTCTCGTGAAATTGTATCCATATTTTTTGTTTCGATAGGCCTATTCCCCTTTTTCTGGTTAGCTCCTGTCAACTGTGCCGTTGGAGGGGCGACGCACTTGACAGGGGAGAGATTGCATTTGTTTGTTGTTGTTTTTTTTTTCTCCCTTTTTCAGTGGTTGTGTTCAACCAACTCGTTAAAACATCCTTTCTTTTGCGCTCCGGAAGGATTGGGCTATAAAGTAGTGTTTCAGAGGTTCTGTAGTTTATTCATTGTGTGGAATGCTGGCCTGTTAGTATTTTGAAACAGTAGTTCTAACGTGAGACAGGTTATTTATTTGATAACCTTACGGACCGATCTGAACAGGTTTCGTTCGTTGTAAAATTAATTCTAAAATGAGAAGGGTTATGTGTTAGCCTGACGTACTAAGGTGGGTTGGTTTTATATGTGGTGAAATTAATTCTAAAATGAGAAGGGTTATGTGTTAGCCTGACGTACTAAGGTGGGTTGGTTTTATATGTGGTGAAATTAATTCTAAAATGAGAAGGGTTATGTGTTAGCCTGACGTACTAAGGTGGGTTGGTTTTATATGTGGTGAAATTAATTCTAAAATGAGAAGGGTTATGTGTTAGCCTGACGTACTAAGGTGGGTTGGTTTTATATGTCGACTTTGTCCTTAAGTTGGCCAAGCATTTACGTGTCCACACATGAATAAATGAGGTAAAATGGGTTCTACATTGTCTCTATGTAATTGATTTTAAGGTGCCCAGGTTTTTTTTTTTCAATGTGATTTTTGTGGCATTTTTCAAGCGCTATATAAGCTATTTTTATTGGTCATTGCGTATTCTTATCTGTAATGTTGTAGATTCCTCTACAGGTTTCTTTTAAATTATATTTGCAGCTGGGGTTGCGTGCCCATAACTATAGGTATTGGCGGAAAGAAAACAAAAATGTGTTTTTTGTGGTTTGAAATTAATCATAGGTCATACATGAGAAGGGAGTTCTGGCTAGTCCTTATATTTCTGACGTACTAAGCGGGCCGCTGATGTTTTTTCTACTTTTGCCACTGTTGCTTTTCACTTGCCTTAGGGCTGTGTGTGTTTTGTTTTTTTTGTGGAAATTCTGAGCATATTAAATGAGATGGTGTTAGGAAAGTTCTGTATGTCCCATAACCTTCCTCTGGTTTGGGGGGTGTGATGATCGGGGATCATATTATGTTATTGTTGTGAGATATTATGAATAGCCTTCGTATGGGCCTATTTATATAGTTATATTTACTAGAGTTCTCACATTATTATTGGCTACTACACAGTACCAGGTGGGGGGAGTGGTTGCCTGGGTGTGTTTTCCCTAATCCTCCGCAGGTGGACTGATTGATGATCTACACCTAGAGAAGCTGGCCCGTCTGTCAGGGAGTGATCGGCCCTGACTGGCTGTCGGTCTAGAGTGGGCGTGCTCCTGATCATGGCTCTCCCTACTCACCTACTATATCAGTCAGTCTGCTCCTGGAAGGCGGGGGGGAGACAGGCCGGAATCCTCTCTCTCCCAGCCGCCACACTGACTGTGGACTTTTGCCATACTATTTTGATATAGTTTGTCCCTTCGGAAAGGACTCGTTCCTTTCTAGCTGTAGTGTTAATTTGTGTCTGTTTGTTAGGTTTTCTTTTGAGTTTGATTCTGCATTCTGTAAAACATTCGTATATTCATTCGTTAATTCATCTTTATGTAAATAAATACTCGCATTCTGAAGCTGGTTTCCTGTCGATCCATTAAATGTTACACTTAATTACCCCTAGACACATTGGGTCGTAACAGAGGGGTACGTTAGAACGAACAGATTAAGGTTGGTGAGGGGTGCGTTAAGGATTGGGAGAGGGTTAAGGTTAGGTTTAGGTGTGCTGCCCCGTGGGAGGTTAGTTAGGTTGTGAGCTTGTAGATCGGCTATTTTCAAATGGCCAAAATGTATATGGTTAGGGTTAGTAGTTGTGTTTTGGTTGTTTGTGATTTGCTGTCTTTTATAATTTTGCATGCTGTAGAGTGAGATTATTGTTGAGTGATTTTACTTTATTGTTTTGCTTTGCTTGTTTGAACTGCATGATTTTGTATAACTTTATTTTTCCACTGACTGGCTACACTAACTCACTAACTAAGGACCTGCAGCTGAGTGACTGACCTGCACCTGGGTATGGGCGTGGCCAGCAATCAGCCCGAGGGTCAGTGGTAACCATGATTGCCGACCATAGATGGGCTATAAGTGCCACGAGAGCCATGCCTTCGACGACTGTAAGAGCCACGACCCCGGCTGGTGTGTGCCCGGCCTGGCCTGGCCTTGCCTGTGGGGGGGGGGGGGGAACGGTCGAGAGACACGAGAGAGACGGCAGTAACTATAACTAATAACTTTTTAAAAGTAACTTGAACAACACTGCTTATAATAAGCGCCAAGTGGATATGGCAACACGGCAGTGACGCAACATAATTATCTTTCAGCGGCTAGCTTAAACTTCTACAACACGACGCAGGTGCAAAATTGTTTAATCTTCTTGGGAACTGGTCAAATTAATGGCGTTATATTATGAAATTGTTTTTTTAATATTATTATTACACGGCTTGGTCAAATAGTTGATTTTTATCGGTCAATCGCTGAATTCTGTGTTCTTTCTTGATCAACGTTGGGGTTTCCGTACATGGCTGCGCTTGTGGTGTGCTTTGACCCAATACCACTAGCTAGCCCCTTCTTTACCAACTCGCCCCGCGAAAAGTGTTCATTTAGTTAACAGTTAATTTAGTATCTCCCTCCCTCTCCCTGCTGAAATCTGAAATGATCTTGTATACACTTTATTTGATTGTATAGTACTCTGTACTTTGTAAAATAATCAATAACATGAGACAGAGACAGTGACTGCTTTCTTTCAGTGCTGTGTAAACAATCCACTTTATATTCACAAGCCTTTGAATCCCCCACATAATCCTGCACCTTTCTATTTTAGATTATTTTTGCTTTAATTGCCAGTTGTTTCAGTATTGACTGTCTTATATATTTCTGCACTGTATTTTACTGTATTGTAGGCTACTGTATTCTGAGATGTGAAGCACGTTGGTACAGAGTTGTTTTTAAAAGTGTGTCACTACGCTCTCCCCCTATACATTACATTTGATATTGTTACTTTGTTTTTATCTCCAGACATGGCATATTCCAAATGGGGTGTGAATGTTCTTGTCCGCGATCTGGACGACTGGAAAAGTTATGATGCACTCGATGGGACTTACATCGCTTGGGGTCATAGAGAGTGGACCGACCGAAGAGTCCAAATAACTGACCAGATTGAGTATGCCCGCACCCAGGTCATTCGGCCAGATGGATATGTTGACCAATATGACACGGTGAGGGGAGTTTAAAACTGAACAAAACTTGTGTATCATTGATTGAATACTTTATTTAACAGTTTGCAAAAAAGGCACAGGAAAGTATTTTTTTCCTTTCGGCTTCCTCTAGGCCTGCCTGACAGTGGATGCGTGTGTGGCAGGATGGGCGTGAGCGTTCCCACGCTGTCACGGCCCGTCCTCCGCCCACTGCTTAATGGATTGATTTGTGGCATTTATAAGACGGCACGTCTTCCGTGTGCATTAGCTGTCTGTCTCTCCTCCGCTCTGTTTGGAACGCTCTCTACGATCGGGAGACATTCCTCTTCAGTTGAGGCGGTCATTCTGAAGCGGCTGTTCTGTCGGGGAACAGCGCGCTTAGTTGACACATCTGTGAAGGTACGTTTCTCCACATTGCTGTGTATTCTAGCGCCTGCCTTAGAAGTTGAACGTGACTGTGACCGCTTGTTTTGTTTCTAGCCTCGGGGCTACACAGTGAACATCTCCTTCTGGAGTTCTGTGTGGTGAACTGGCACAACGCCACCCCGGTACGTTATTGGTGGTTCTCCTTCTCTATATATATTAATTTCGTGTCGTTGATGCCAGAGGAATATAAACAGGCTTTTGTTGTTTACAGTTCCTCTTTATCTACCTGGCTACCGCTGCGGTGAAGCACAACGGCAGTACGCCTTGGCCTCATTACAGCTGGTGAGTCCCATTGTGCGCCTCTCTGTTCTTGCCTCAGCGAACTATAGTAGTTAAGTAGTATCTTAATACGGCCGTTTGCGTTTCAGGGCCAGCACCACACCTGCTGCTTTGCTGATATTACCATTCCACCCATTCTCATGAGCCACCGAGTCTGAGAACAATCACACAGCCACGAATGGTCCCAGTGTTTGGATTGCTGCTCGCCTGAGTCTGGGCCTGGTTCATTGTAACCCTTCTCGTTTAATTCTATTCCTCTATTATATTGTATTCATGCAGTATCTGGGCGTATATAGGTATATATAAGTATATTGTGTATGATATCATATATATATATATATGCACTTATATTTATATCTTATACTATATATATATATACCATTGTGATAAAGATACGACCGGCTGAAGAGAATATTGTCATTGTAGAATACCTCCCACTGTGAAGTGCTGATATATATATTTATCCTCCTTATAGGTCCGGTGCTGGGGATAAGCTACGCTGGAGCAGCTGACGGCCGTCCAGTGGTGGTGGTAATGCCCCTTTTCCCTTAGTTTACTTTTCCTTTGTGGTTTATTTTGAGTTGCTGTGTTGTGTTTTGTTTGTGTATTGCCACCACCCTGGACCGGTGAGCCTGCCCAGCTCCCCTCCTCCCCCCAGTACTGGCTTGTAGTGGTGTGATATCCCTAGCTCTAGGCACTTTATAGTTAGCCTGGCTAATAAGCCAGACTAATATCACACAACACTGTCGCGGTATATCAGTCTGGGCTGGCTCCACTTGGATTTCATTTCCCGGGGAACATTTTCTCTTTGACGCAATTGGTCAGAGCTACTGTCAGTCAAAGGTCTCAAGCATTGAACGTCACTGTACCAAAGCCCGCCTATATTGCATACCGTGTCCCGATTGGTCCGACCTGTTCTCTGCTGTAGGAAAGAGGCGTGCTACTGAGCCTCGCCAGACCGTAATCCGCTGGTAGGCAACTTTTTTTTGCCAACGGCTGATTCGGTCTGGTTTATTAACCAGGCTACTTTATAGTCACTTGCACTTTAACCCTGTTGTTGGATATTGCTATATTTGCATATTTGTCTTATTGATAAATGAAATGTCTTCTTGCTATGCCATGTTTTAATTAATTATATATATTGCTGACCAATTATTTAATAAAGTTGTTTTGTATATTGGTTACACACGTTTCTGCCTTGCCTTTATTGTTACTGAATCTGTGTTGGGGAGTCATTACGTGCTCCGGGTGTTCAGTATTAGTCTAATATTCCTGGGGTGCAATTCCCCAGGTGGCGTAGTTGGCTACCTTAATCAATACCACCCCGCCACACGTGCAATGGGAGACGAACGGGTGATGGACGGAACAGAGAGACGGCAGAACCCAATACCAGACCCCCGACCACAGCAGCGCCCCGACATTTGTCTGGGCTTGTTGCAAGTAACGTTCTCTGGTATTTGGCAACGTACTCCACCTGTGTAACTATCATTTAAGTTAAGTTACTGTGAACAGATGTACTGGCGGCTTGTTCCTTGTATATTCACAGTGAACCAAGAAGAAAGAAGCGCATGAAGATTAGATTCCTCATGGACTGATCCCCCCCCCCCCCCGTTTGCCATATTTGCACATGTTTGGTAAGAGGACATTTTAAGAGTTATTGTTTATTTTAGTGTAATAAAAGTATTTGTTCATGTTTAATCTTGTCTCTCTTTTAAGTTTTTGCCTTTTATATTTTAAGTTGTCCACGAACCTGTGTTGCCTTGTTTTTATATTTGTATTATTTTAATAGAGAACCAGACCTCTTAAAAAGGTGGCGTGGTTGAGTTTTTAAGCTAAGCACCTCTGCACTTTATTATAATTATTATCACTTGTATTGTATTGGTAAATAAAAAGTATATATTTTTTAGTGCTTTGGTGTTTTTAGCTGGTGCCACATATATAGGGCTGAAGTAGTAGTGGAGCAGATTAAGTCAATATATCATAAGAATCGTTCACTTGATGATACAAGCACCACATTTGGCACACAAGTGCTTCAGAACCTACTCTATCAGAAAAGTATGTTGTCCACTTGAAAAAACAAAATGGTCACCATTTTTCAAGATGGCCGCCTTTCAAAATGGTAAGTAGAATTTAAATGTGTTAATGATCCAAACATCAAAATTAATGTATTCTGACTGTAATAACTCAATGGTGTTGGAATTGAATTCCAATATGGCCACCAGTTTGCAAGATGCAGCTATTACATGACTCAAAATTAGCATTTTCGGAAGCTGTCTGATCATAGATATTGTTGAAGGGCAACATCATTCGTTGATTATGCATTGCAATGATGTGATCAAGCTCTAATGGTTTGTAATTTTGTATATAAGAGTGACGTCAAAGCACAGCCAGGACAAACTGGTGACATCACTGCAGTGTCGGCTTGTAGCGTAGCTGTAGTTGTGGTTTACTAACTGTTGTAGTGTACTCACTGTAGTTTGTTGTATACTTTAGTGTCCATTAGCCCCTGTATATATCTCCACTAGAAGTTTAGTTAGTTGTAGTAGTGTAGTTAGATAGCCGCACCTGAATTGACAAGATGTGCCAGCGTGGGAGCGTACAGATTGCACAGGACTTAAATGGCACCGGATGAACGGTCGTGCTAGGTGTAGGGCACCAGATGCTTGAACCTAGATCAAGGTTCAAGGTTGGACTTTGTTACATCTTGTGTACAGGTACATACGAGTAAAACTTGTTTTTTCCTTACAGACAATGCAGCGACATAGATAGCATAATATTCAAACAACAAAAAACACAGCAAGCACAGCAAACAAAGGGATAGAATAAAGAGTGCTAGAAAAATAGTAACATATGTACATGTGCATGTTTCCCTGTAGTAGCAAAGTTAGGTAAACTTTCGCCCTGGTTCTTATCAGTTCGTTCATGTATCTGATTGTTTGGGGAAAGAAGCTTATTTGCAGTCTATTTCCAGTGGCTTTGAGACTGCGAAAACGTTTTCCATTTGGCAGAATCTCAAACAGTATGCGGTTGGGATGGCTTGGGTCCCTCATAATTCCACGAGCTTTGCTGACACAACGATCGTCATACAGGGCTTCGATGGGGGGGAGATCACATCCGCTGCACTGCACTCTTTGAATTTGTGCGTGTCCTTCACCAGGATCATTCTGAATTTCAGCTGCTCTCTTAGTGGAACGCTGGAGTTTCAGTTGCTAAACATTTGCCCGACAATTTTGGTGATACTTTGTACTGTTTTGCCTCAATGTATCCTCACTGCCACCTCCATCATCCAATCTGCATGAGTCTAACATGATGGGCAACAGGTGTATTGCCTGAAATACGGGGAGACTTCAACTCCTCTTTCGTATCTGTTTGACAGAGGAAACACTTCCTCCAATCAGTTTTAGTAGCGGAACATCTTGTGTTATACGGTTAAAGGCTGAGGGCTATATCCTTTTACCACCCAACCGTACAAAACATCAAAGCACATTTACATATGGGATGCATCTAGGTTCAAGCATCTGGTGCCCTACACCTAACCCGACCATTCATCCAGTGCGAGTCCTGTGTCTCAGCTCTCCCACGCTGACACATCCTGTCAATTCAGGTGCGGCTATCAACTACAATGCTACAACTAACTAAACTTCTAGTTGAGATATATACAGGGGCTTATTAGATAGCATTTAGGACACTAAAGTATACTACAAACTACAGTGAGTACACTACAACAGTTAGTAAACCACAACTACAGCTAGTACGCTACAAGCAGACACTGAACCCCAATCTTAAATGATAAACAATCTTAAACGCAGCTCTGTCTCTGAGAAATATATAAAATAAACAAAATAAGCTGTCTGTCGTAAACAATTTTAAACAAGTATCAAAAGGCCTAGCTTTATGTCAGGATGATACCCTCCTCGAGTTCTGGGGGGGATCAGCGTTTTACATTCCCACTCCTTTCCATGCTGGCTAGAGAGGTGCTGTGTGTTCCAGCATCAAGCACATCTAGTGAGCGCGCAATTCAGCTCAGCTTGAAGCACCTAGAAATAGATTCAATCCTGATACTGTGGATTTCATTATTTTTCTACACAGCGCAGCCGGCCATCGTAAAGAAGACTTAGACATACAGCTAGTAGCCTAATATGGTGTCATATGTGCGTGCCTGTCTGCACACGAAAGATAGAGCGACACATGCACACACACGATATTAATTTGGTTTCCCTCATTCATGTAGGTTGATACAGCCAAAAATGCATATGGTTTGGTTTCCCTCAAGTCTACTGTGGCAGTGCCAATCTTATTATATAGGTTTTCATTAAAGGAATTGCAACATGCCTGCTGTTATCGCTGTAGCCTAGTGCATGCATGCGTAATGTTCTACTTTAAACTTCTATGGTTTGCTTGAAGAATTAATGCGAAATAATCGCTGCATAAATGATCCTTGTGTTTATAGGACCTATGTATAGGTGTGAGTGAAGCCTTAGGCCTGACTCACACCTTTACAACAGATTGATGTATGGCTGATGCATGAGACTTATTGACTGATGCAAGCTCGCAATTAATTTCCAATGGGAGTCACATGGTTTGACACAACATTTGTGTTGTATGAGGGGGTGGGGGGCAGTCGAAACACAGCCGAAAGCCGCACAACACAAATGTTGTGTCAAACCATGTGACTTCCATTGGAAATGCATTGGGGCAAGATGTAAACAAATCAAAAGGTGTGAGTGAGGCCTAGGGCTTCACTCACACCTTTCGATCTAGCATACAACATTGATGCATGCTAGATGTATGAATGTTGTGAGTGTCATGGAAGTCCCTCCCCAGATGCATCCATTTCCCACAAGGCTTTGCGGGAAGTGGGCGGTGCGCTAGAGCGGAATGACAACAGACCCACGTTTATCTGCGTGTAGTTTGTTTGTGGAGTTGTGCTGGTAGCCATTTTTTGTTGGTGCGTGGTGACACAAAATGGTATTGAGCTGGAGAAAGAGGGCTCTTGTCCTGGCGTTGTTGGTGGCGAGGAGAAAGAGGGAGAGGGAGAAGCGGGAGAGAGTGCTTGTGGCCAGGAGATTGAGGAGAATGAGGGAGGAGGAGCAGGAGAGAGTTTGCGTGGCGGAGGAGGAGAGAGCCGCCGGGGAGATTGTGCCCCGGAGAAGAAGGAGGGTATGGGTAGATCCCATATTCCAAGTTTGGAAACAGCTTGAGGACGGTCACCACCTTTATTGGGAGCTACGGAGGAATGAAAGTCGGTTCCACCAGGAATTCAGGTTGTCTATCCTACAGTTTGATTTCCTGCTAGCAAAAGTGACCCCAGAGATACAGAAGCAAGACACGTTCTTCAGGGAGGCTATTCCTCCGGCCGAACGTCTTGCCATCTGTTTACGGTAACTACAGTAACTATGTTATGACCTTTACGTTGCTTACCCACCTAGTAAATTAATCGCTAGCTAGCAAACTCACCAATCAGCTAAGATGTGCAGCAAGGAATGCCAGGTTGATAAACTGGAAATCACAATAGCAACAGGAATGTAAATAGATGAGAGGATGAAAGATCAGATCATGTAATATGTGATTAGTACATAGGCTATTGACCAAACCCTTTCCATAGCTGTTCCGTCCGAGCTACACCATGCCTTTCAAAGCGCGTGTGTGTGTAACGTATACGCACACACGCATTTTTAGATCCAGTCCTATTTTAAAGTTAGGGCTATTTTAAAGTGTGCGGGGCTCGCGTATCCGTGCGCCTGGTCACCCTGGTGCAGCTGCTATCACTGATATCAATTGGATCTTTCCAAACGAGCTGTACGCGCGCAACATACAGTACGCACGCTTCGAAAAGCCTGGTGTAGCTCGGCTGTTCAACTGGCTTTTTATATAATTATTGTTAATGTTAAAGCAGCGGTTATGTCATGGATCACACATTAATATGAATTTGTGCCGAGTATCCCCATGTGTAAAGATGTGTTTGGAACTTCAAGATTTGTGTTGTTTAAATGTTACAAAAATCTACAAGCCTTGTCACAAAGCAATGCTTTGTGAGCTTAGTTGTAGATCACCTCTTTTTGAATAGCCGATATAGGGTTAAAGGGGTTCAGGTGATTCTGATGTAGCATCATTACAAAATGTGTTAATATAGCCTATATTAACACAGTTTGAAAGTAAACACACTTCTCCCTTGAGAACCACCACTTTAAAAGCAGTTGTATTCTTATACAGATCCTAATCCAAACATTTGACTGTCGTGGACAGGCCCATTTGCTTCTGTAATACAATAAAAAAAAAATTAAACTATCATATATTACAGATGCATTGTGCATAAACCGAAATATATTTAAAACTAGAAAAAGTGCCCTTCTGGGCACATGTCTCCACCAGGAGGATAGGAGTGTGAGTGTGATGTTTGGCAAAATGTTTAGGAGCAATATAAACGTGTGTGTGCGCGTGCGTACATGCGTGTGTGACGTGGCTTGGCCTGTTGTAGCGCCACCATGAGGCTGATTTGAAAACCGTCAAGTGGCATTTCTTCCAAAGCCTAGTGGGAATATGCATGCACAGTTTCACCACAATCGGACGCTGCGTTGAGTAGTTGTGGCGATTTGTACAAAACGGGTACAAAGCGGGCTACTCCTGAAAAGTTTAGAAGCCAATCGTAGCCAATGAGGGTGGATTATGAGAAATCAAACAAACCCGTCTTGATCACATGACTATGGAGAGCATGTGTACCGATTTACGTGAAATTTGGATAAAATCTGAAGGAGTAATATTATAAAATGTGTTTTACATATGTCGGCCTCCTGGTGGCGCTATAAATAGCAGATGTGAAAAATTCCAGGCAAAGGTTTTTCCTTGGCCTCTAGGGAGTTGGCATACAAAGTTATCCACAGATCCGTGCAGTTAGAGGTAAAAACACTTTTCTGCCAGTTATAGCGCCACCATGAGGCTGACTTGAAAATGTTCATGTGGCATTTCTTCCTCGGCCTAGGAAGCTTCTGGCTTGCTCCATTTTATGGGAAACACTATCCCATTTCACTTCTCTCACCTTAGTGGAAACTGAAAACTATTGGCAAGTTATACAGTGCATATTTATTAATAGGAACCAAACGCCGAACACCATACTCGGCGGAACAATGCCTGTGCCAAAGAAGGATGATTGGAAAGCTATATCCAATGTATTTTGTGAGAAGTGGCACTTTCCTCACTGTGTGGGTGCCATAGATGGCAAACACATTGCTATCAAGGAACCCAGCAGGTCAGGATCGCTCTTCCACAATTACAAAGGCCACTTTTCAATTGTCCTGCTGGCTGTGGTGGATGCTCTTGGCTTGTTCCGTGTGGTGGACATAGGTGCGTATGGGGGTGGCAGTGACGGTGGAGTCCTTTCAGTGTCTCATTTTGGTCGGGCTCTGACGGGGGGTACACTGGACCTTCCCGATGATGCCCCGCTCCAAAATGCTGAGCACCTGGGGCCACTTCCGTACGCGTTTGTGGCGGATTTGGCTTTCCCTCTGCGCCAGAACCTGCTTCGCCCATTCACGCGCAGTCGCTCCGCACGGACTCGCACAGCATCTACAACTACCGCCTGTCCGTGCACGGCATGTTGTGGAGAGTGCCTTTGGTGTGCTGGTGACAAAGTTCAGGGTGTACCACGGAGACCAATATCCCGATATGTGGAGTCGCGTTTTACAGAGTCATAATAAAACGGATGTTTTTTTACATACAGAATGGGGCACAGGCTTGCTAAATAAATCAAATTTTCATTGAAAGACGCCATCCTCTTCTGAACAAACCAACACACATAATCAGTGCCTTAAATCTGGTACTGATTGTAGAAATAACTTGACTGGAGACAGCCGTGCGTAATTTCATCATCATCATCAGAACCTCTATTTAAGCGTGGAGTACACATTCTGGGGGCCATTTCCCAGCAACGCGACCAAGTTGTTCCATTGCTTCGTCAATCCAGGCCTGCAAACTTTCAGAGCGTTCCGTAAGCCGCTGCTCAACTAGGCATTTTGCTTCACTTCTAGTGTTCTCTCATGCCAGTATAGCCTCTCTTCGAAGCTTGTCAGCAGCTTTTTAGCTCCGTCAGGGTCCATGCCAAGCTGGTACTGCTCTGAACGAGACTTCCCAGCACAAAGCAGCATCGTTGCTACCGACCAATCATATTGGTCACCCGATACCCGAACCACATCCTCCATAAGGAATATGAGTTGATGCCGTCTGGCAGACGGTACAGATCACCATACTGTAAGCTCAACAGATATAAATTCTCTTTTGTTCCACTGTCAATCAAAGCAATCAATAACAGATAACTAACTACTGGGGGGAACGGGGAAGACCTTATGATGGGAGAGTGCAATACTGCAATACTTGAACCTTGATATATTTGCACAGTGTGGGTAGGATAATTATTATTTTGTACTATGAACTGTATTTGTTGTACTATGAACTGTGTGTATGTATGTATGTATGTATGTATGTATGTATGTATGTATGTATGTATGTATGTATGTATGTATGTATGTATGTATGTATGTATGTATTTATGTAATGTACAACACTGTCTCTTGGTGCCCAATACAAATTTCTCCTCGGAGACAATAAAGGCTAATTTAATTGAATATTTGTTGACCATAGAGTCGAGGGCACAATGAACGAGGTCTGCGTTGAGGTCTTCCTGCTGCTCTGTTTGGTCACGATTCTCGTCCTGTTGAGCTTTATAGAGGAGGATGCTGGGTATGGAAGCTGTGCTATCATTTAGCCCCAGACCACCAGAATGCCGCTTGAACAATTAAGCCACAGGTATGCCATAGTCGTGGTCCATCAGAACGTCACGGAACCAAATTCATCATAAACAGTTCAAACGCATACTCGTAGTCCAGCCATCCATGCGGCTTGCTCTTGAAGTTGTCGGGGAGCAACAGCTCGTCTAGCAGCCGACCCAGGGCTAAAAGTTTGGAGTGTAACTTTCCGTCTTTTGTAGTCTGCAAAACCATATCAAATTTAGCTTGTATGTCAATAGTCGACAACTGCTGTAAGGACACTCTTAAACTCTCATGTACAAAACTATCTTTTTTCTTATTACCAATCTCTTCGCCACAAATGCCATTGTGTCTTAATCCTCGGGATGACCTTTTTCGCAGCGCCCGGGAGTCGATGGTCACTGAGGGGGAGCTTGTTTTACAGGTGACCGGATTGAGGTTGGTGAGGGGTCCGTTAAAACAACCGGATTAAGGTTGGTGAGGGATGCGCTGCTCCGTGCTTGCGGTTATGGTTAGGTTAGGGTTTGAGGTAGGTTGTCGTTCGGACCAATGGTATGTTGGAAAGCATGCACCCGCTGTAAAACAAGCGTCCCAAAAGCGCCCATCGAAACCGAGGCTCTGCGTAAAAGGTATTCCCCTTAATCCTCAGGGAGCCCGGGTACACAAACCAGGAAGTTGCACGTCCAAAGAATGACTTAGGGGACATTAAAACTTAAACGTCAGTGGGAGATACCATGTTGACTCACCACAGGGTAAACTTTATATAGATATGGGGAATAAAACACAGAAAACAAAAAAATATACAAACAAATTAAAGTTGTATGATCTTGTGACTGATTCCGTTTTTACACACTGCATTCGCGTCTGGTGGAAGACGATGAGGATGATGATAGTCACTTTATTTAGAGTAGCCAATTATTTGTATATATTTTGAGTGGTGCAACCACTCCATTACGGAGCTTTGTGCGTCCGTCCCTGGCTGGCTGGCTGGATGGGTCTGTCCGAGCACGAACACTGTGCTTGGTTGGTTATCACAACCAAGTGTCACTGTTGCGCAGCCTAACACACACACACACACACACACACACACACACACACACACACACACACACACACACACACACACATTAACTGAATATATGATGATTTCGGGGGTGACAGACAGTACAGTACAGTGACATACAGTACAGTAGAGTGACACCTTGGGGATCCCCACAGGGTAACTCCGTCATTTCTCAACCGTTTCGGATGCGGGGCGGCTCGCCGGAACCGGGCCGGCACCCTGGGCGCGTTCATGTGGGTCTGGAACTTACGGGGACCCCCACACAGAGTTGCACCACTCACTTCACACAGGTGTGATTTTCTTTTTCTGGCTGGGTTGTGCAATGGAGGTTTTCATTCCCATCCAACTGCCAACAACACATGATGTCATTATCAATTATCAAACAGGATGTATGTGAATCCATAACTACTTGAATTAATTAAACACTAATTAATTCATGTTTTCACTATAAAACAATAACCAATTCACATACTATACTGTACATACAATCAGTTGCACATTTCTGCAACACTTTATTACGATCAAAAACATTGAATAAAACTACAGAGTAAAAAACTGTTATGACATCCAATATCATGTTTGCAGGGCAGTGGTTCTTATAAATATCTAAGATATAGGTTATTCACTTTTAAATCAGTCGTTCCCGCAGTTTTCATCATCAGACCCAAAAGACCCACACAATGAAAATAGCAGATCAATAAGCTCACAACTCGGCAAACTTGTGACATGTTACGAGCTTGTAGATCTGCTATTTCCACAACTTCTTAAAATGTTTGTGGAATGTTTTAGATGTACGTTTATAAAATTAGAGAAAGTAAAAGATGAGAGTTCATTTTTTCTTCACTTGCTTTCTTTAGTTTGAAAGATTTTAGCTATTTTTGTAAGGGGGGCAGGGGCATTCGAACAAGTGGCTGAAGAGGATGGGAGAGGTGACAAACTGACATATTGAGCCTACGACACACAGTATCCCCCTTCACATTGAGTATATTTTGTGGCCAGATGTAGGCCTAATTGGCCACACATAATAAAAACGGTCCCGAACATTTTGGGAAACAGTGTTTTATACAAGTGGCCAAAAGGGAACATAATATAATGGAGGAGCAGATACAATGGAGGAGCATATTTAGTGACCAAACCATATACTGTAGCTAAAATGTTTCCAGAGAGAAAGCTATGAGCTTAATAAAACAACGAAAGCTAAATACTCAAGGAGAGTACAAACACAATGTCCTTTAACCCTTTCAGACCTGAGGCAGATTCTACAAATGTCTTCAAAAAAAATGTTGTTCTCAAAACTTCTTCATGTTAAGGACCCCCAAAATTATATGTAGGCCTATTTGGCCGCAGACCGCCGGAGTCCCATCTCAAAATATATTGTTCCAGGGACCGCCAAGATGCAAAGATTTGAGTTAAAAATGTTTGCTTAAAAAATACAAATAAAACTATATTCAAAGCTGTGTGCTTGTGCGTGCGTGCGTGCGTGCGTGCGTGTGTGCGTGCGCGTGTGTGGAATCTGGAAACAATAATTCTTACAATATCTCATGTTCTTGGGCATAGCATATGGTGATCCTGTTTATTCAGTTGGTCAGACTAGCTGGCTGGCTTAATTGTGCAAGTCATTTTGTCTGCAAGGCCTGTCTTTGATATTCAAGGACAGGGGTGTCGATGGTTTGAGTCTGAGTTCCTGTGACACACCCAAAGGACATTTACATGTGTTGTATCTGAGACAGTTGTTCAAAGGGTAAATGGTTCAAAGGGTCTCTACCTATCTAGGGGGGTGGCCAGTGGCCAGCTGTCTGGAGCTATGTGTATTGTAAAACTGTACTTAAGCAAGTTGATTTCTATGTCAAATTGTCAGTCGATCCGAGGCCGTGAGGCTGGAGGAGCCTATGCCATGCTTTGCTGTATGCTGTGTTGTCGAAATAAACATCAAGGAACATCTAATCTGCTCTGTCGTGCCGTCACAATTCTCTTGCTCTCCAGCTTTTTGGTTAAGTGTCTCTGTACAGTATTTTTGTATGGTTTCGTGTCTATCAGATACGACAGATGGTGCCTTAGAAACCCGTCATGGTGGCGTGTTTTTCACGTCAGGTGAAACAGAGCCAGGGCTTTTTTATTCAGTCTAATCAGCGAGTTTTTGTGAACGGCGACGACGTGTTCCAGCGGCGATGATGACGATGATGACGACGGACCACCGCGATGAGGAGTGTTGCGCAGCGACGACCTGCGTCACTTTCCAGCCGGCGGACGGGTGGACGGCGAGCAGAGGAGCAGAGGAGCAAAGCAGCGCAGCGCGGCGGGGACACCAGCGTTCCCGGGGGAGAGGAGATCACTCATCCCGACGCGACGCTTGGCGTGGCGGTGGCGGTTTCCACTTTCCAGGCCGACTGACAGCACAAGCTGAGGGCCTTCGCAGACCTTCTCGTGTGGGGTCTGTGATGAAGATGTTCGGCTTTTCCCATCTCTGATGATGTTTCAGAGCTGGGAGGGGGGAGGTGGTTATGAGAACTTTCAGCGAAAACAGCGGTGAACATTTTCTCAACTTGGTCCGTGCGGCTGAAGCGAACTTTCAAGGTAACTAGAAGAAGCGGCATACAGAAGAATTTCCTTTGTTCATATCGGAGGGGAGACACATTCCTTCTTTCTGATTACAAATTGTGTCGCGTTTCTACTAATCATTTTACCATTATTCACTGTTTGGGATTATTTATTTGTCAGAAAAGTGATTTAAATTACGGGATGAAAGTTATTAGTGAGGGGTTAAATTTCTGTTGGCTTCTGGGGTAACGTGTTCTTCCTTATTTTTTCATGTGAATCTCCAAAAAGAGGGGTTCATGTGATTTGGTGTGTTATTGGTCCTGTGAATCTCCAAAAGAGAGGTTCATGTGATATTGGTGTGATTTTGGTCCTGTGAAACTCCAAAGAGAGTTCATGTGATCTGGTGTGCTTAAACATGTTATCCTAGATTTGAGTAACGACGGAAATTATCCTCCTAATGATGTAACTTCTGTAATGAAATCATTTATGTCGAGTTGTGTAATCTTGAATGTCTGTGTTTGAAAACCATGTTGGGGAAATTCTGTACTGTAATGCTGTTATTCTGGTGTCTCGAATGTATTGTTAAGCTGAGGATCGAGGGGGGTAGGAGAGAATTATGGTTTCATATTTCTTTTGCGACAGACGTTTGTTGTCTGTCGAGGGGGGTTGTGTGGAATCTGGAAACAATAATTCTTACAATATCTCATGTTCTTGGGCATAGCATATGGTGATCCTGTTTATTCAGTTGGTCAGACTAGCTGGCTGGCTTAATTGTGCAAGTCATTTCGTCTGCAAGGCCTGTCTTTGATATTCAAGGACAGGGGTGTCGATGGTTTGAGTCTGAGTTCCTGTGACACACCCAAAGTACATTTACATGTGTTGTATCTGAGACAGTTGTTCAAAGGGTAAATGGTTCAAAGGGTCTCTACCTATCTAGGGGGGTGGCCAGTGGCCAGCTGTCTGGAGCTATGTGTATTGTAAAACTGTACTTAAGCAAGTTGATTTCTATGTCAAATTGTCAGTCGATCCGAGGCCGTGAGGCTGGAGGAGCCTATGCCATGCTTTGCTGTATGCTGTGTTGTCGAAATAAACATCAAGGAACATCTAATCTGCTCTGTCGTGCCGTCACAATTCTCTTGCTCTCCAGCTTTTTGGTTAAGTGTCTCTGTACAGTATTTTTGTATGGTTTCGTGTCTATCAGATACGACACGTGCGTGCATGCATGTGTGCTCAGTGAGTGTGAGGTGCCGCTGAGCAGACGTATGGATGTTCGGCCTCAGCGGAGCAGCTCTTGGGGCTCCATGTTCGAGGGTTTTGAACCAGCACACAGGAGGAGGAGGAGGTCCTGACATCTGGAGCAGGCTGTTGGAGCTGGGAGAAGGTCAGTGGACGTCCGTCTGACCAGACCCAATGTCCTGGACCTCCAGACAGCCCTGGGAACCCCCGTGGAGAAGAGAGGCGTTACATTCATTTTGCTCCTATATGACACTAAAATGTGGAACGCCCCACCAACGGCGATTAAGACATGTGAATCCCTAGACTCCTTCAAAGAGCACCTGCGGACGGCTGCGATTCGAAACTGGCCCCTGTAAATAAGTTTTACAATTTTTTTCCTATACTGTACATGTTTTCCCCGTTTTTACTCTATACAATGATGATTTATTTATTTTTCTTCATAGACGTGTATATTTGTACGTATTTAAATGTGACAAAAACAAGTGCTCTTTCTGTTTTCATCCTTGTAGCAGTTTTTGTATTGGCTTGTGCTTTCATTTGAAATGCACCCATTCTACATACTGTAAATTCAATATTCAATCAATCAATCAATCAGCTAAGGACAATCAGAAAACGAAAACGAAAACTAAATAAAAACTAAGCTATGATGACTAAAACTAAGACTAAATATATTGACAATTTTGTCAACAAATACAAACTAGACTAAAATGTTAGGAAGGGACTAGTGGTCCAGTATAAGTCATTTTACACTTGGTTGCATGATCAAATACATTACGACGGCATCAAGGCCCACCAAAATAAACTTTAGTCGACTAAATTAACTGCAGATTTAGTCGACTAAAATCTTATGACATTTAGTTGACTAAAACTTCGGACCTCGGACTAGCGTCTGCTCCCGTGCTTGCGGTTATGGTTAGGTTAGGGTTTGAGGTGGGTTGTCGTGTTTCGGACCAATGACTAGTCGGACCAAACACATGCACCCGGGTTTAGCGTGGACATAAATAGAGCCCTATGACTAAAGAAAAATAGAAAATTGCTTCCAAAAACCACACTGCAGTGAAGGGGTTTCTCACCGATCCAGAAGGGTTTCTTTCCTACAAACTTCCACATCCAGGTCACGTCTCTGGTAGAATGCACACTGACCAGGTTACTGTCTGATCTGCAAGACACAACACAGTAACGTTACAGTACCAGGACACAACACAGTAACGTTACAGTACCAGGACACAACACAGTAACGTTACAGTACCAGGACACAACAAAGTAACGTTACAGTACCAGGGCACAACACAGTAACGTTACAGTACCAGGGCACAACAAAGTAACGTTACAGTACCAGGACACAACACAGTAACGTTACAGTACCAGGACACAACACAGTAACGTCACAGTACCAGGACACAACACAGTAACGTTACAGTACCAGGGCACAACACAGTAACGTTACAGTACCAGGGCACAACACAGTAACGTTACAGTACCAGGACACAACACAGTAACGTTACAGTACCAGGACACAACACAGTAACGTCACAGTACCAGGACACAACAAAGTAACGTTACAGTACCAGGACACAACACAGTAACGTTACAGTACCAGGACACAACACAGTAACGTTACAGTACCAGGGCACAACACAGTAACGTTACAGTACCAGGGCACAACACAGTAACGTTACAGTACCAGGACACAACACAGTAACGTCACAGTACCAGGGCACAACACAGTAACGTTACAGTACCAGGACACAACACAGTAACGTTACAGTACCAGGACACAACACAGTAACGTTACAGTACCAGGGCTGGCTTGTGATTGTGATTTCATTTTGTTTGTTGCCACGGACATACAAAATGAGCGGACAATAATATTACCAGAAACACATTTAAAACCCATTTTGGGCTTAGCATTATGCTATGCTTTAGCTATTGGAAAATAGCAGATCTACAAGCTCATAGCATGCCACCGAGTGGCGCGCTACGAGCTTGTAGGTCTGCTATTTTTGAAAAATCGAAGAACGACTGACATAGACACATAGCTTTTTAAAAAAAATGTAATTTTCAAACAGACATTTTTAGAATCTGATCTCAGGTCAAAATGGGTTAAGAGTAGTTGGCCTACTTAGGACCATGACAGTTCTGTAACTCTACTACTCTACTCTGAGAGTGTACAAATGGAACCAAATTGACTAATTTACGGGTCAATGTGGTTCCATTGGTACCCTCTCAGAGTTAAGGGGGTCCTTACAAATAAAACATTTGAGAACCACTTGTACTAGTAGTTGGGACTCATAGGGCAGTATTATGCGTGTCTTAAGTACCAGGTCTTATTACTTAACTTAAGACCTGGAGGCGTGATCAATGCCATTTGGCTATTCTGAGTGGCCAAACAGCATTGACCACTCCTCCAGGTCTTAAGTTAAGTCATAAGACCTGGTACTTAAGACACGCATAATACTGCCCTATATAATGTGCCATATAGTGTCATAGTAAATCAGTACATATTCTGAAGAAAACCTGGAGTCTTGGCATTCAGTAATTGGGTCTTATGACTAAAATATAAACATTATAATGGTGTGTAAAGCAGAAAATCTCAAATTTGCCACGGACAAGACAAAGTCTTTGCAACGGACACATTTGTCCGTGTAGGGACATTGATTGACCCCCTGTCAAACATGCTGTGAAACATGAAGTGCAGTGAACATACTAGTATATTCAGTATATTTAGTACTATACTATAGTATACTATAGTATAGTATGACAGCAGTGGTGGAAAGTAACTAAGTACAGTTTTGAGGTATTTGTTGAGTACGTCAGATGTTATACTCCACTACATTTCAGAGGCAAATATTATACTTTTACTCCCTTACTCACTATTTGAAAACTTGAGTTACTAGTTACTTTGTAGATTTTGAATATAAAAAAAAAGACAGTAGCCAATGAAGTCTTTTTGACCTTAAGTCAGCTTGTGTGGTATAGCTGGCCTTACTTCAGTCATGTGTTAAAGGTCTGGCTCAGCCTGGTCAGAAGGTAAAACACTGCACTCTGGTGGTCCAGATATGAAAGTGGGGTTATGAAGCGTGTTTGCTTACAGCAGTGAACAGGCCCGCTGAGCGCTGCCCCAAGTGGCCACTCCTGGACCCTGCAGGTAGCAATGTCTCCTGTAATGAGTCCAACCGTCTGGACACCCACTGACCACTGGCTGGACCGTCTGACACACACACACACACACACACACACACACACACACACACACACACACACACACACACACAACAGATGAATTATGATATCTGACCTAAGATCTATGGTCTAAGATCTATTCTATGACATCTAAAGCTCACGTGTCCGAAATTCAAAGGCATCAAAAGCAGCAGATCTACAAATTCGAAACGCATTTTGAGCTTGCAGATCTGCTATAGTTTGATGCTTGTGTGTGACATGATCACATAGGGCGTTAATTTACGAGAAAACCCCCCCCACAAAAAGTTAAAATATGGAGTAAATATGCAAAGATATGATTTTATAATAATTTATCTTCAATATTCCAGGTTGTTCTTTTTTAACTTATATAATTATCCCCCAATTGTTGCAACCAATTTTCCCACCCAGTGTCAATAGTCAATATTATGTAATCCTGGGCGCTACACTATAGCTCTGCCAACCTGGGGAGAGCAACGGACTTATTTCAATGCATGAGCGTCCAAGCCGCTTCTTTTGACCGACAGCGCTACCGACTGTGCCACCGCGCCCCTGAGGTTCCTGGTTGTTCCCTATTTTTACAGAAACAGAGAAGCTGCAATTTGATTCTAAGAGTGTTCCAGGTGCCTACCTTGTGTTGCCTGGTGACAGGGTGGCCTCTGGTTAATTCTGGGCTGTCCATCTGAGGTTGGTCCCTGAACCCCTGACCTCCGACCTCCTGCTGGAGTCCCGGGAACATCTGGGGATCAGGCCCCACCCCCTGCAGCCTCACCTGGAGTCCAGGGAACACCTGGGGATCAGGCACCGCCCCCTGCAGCCTCACCTGGAGTCCAGGGAACACCTGGGGAGCAGGCTCCACCTCCTCCTCCAGCCTCAGAGATGTCAGACTGTGGAACTGATGGAACAGTGTGCAAACAATGATCTCTCTGATCGAGTAACTTGAGGCATGACCAAATTTGGGCATAATCTGAGCACCTGTGACAGACAACTTGGACTTTCTGTAACAACATTTTAGACCAAAATACATATGTATAGTACAGATACTAACGGCAGATGACGTTTAAATGTAAACTGACTGATTTCAACTTTCCTGGCTTGTAAATGTATCGCTTCTAATGAAAGACCTTCCTGGTCCTAAATGTAAACTTCATGGTTTATAATACAAACTTCTAATGTAAACTTCAATAAACGGCATGGCTTATTGCGACGGCAGGTCACATTTACTATGCAATTGTGCATTTCCTGTCAGTCAGTCAGTGTATCACTCAAAATCCCCATACATGGGGAAAGCCCCCATATATGGTGCCCAGGTCCCTGATATCATAGTAAAAGCGACTTGCTGTCGCTGTGGAAATATCCATGATATTGGTATTGTTCAATAATGAAGGTACTATCCCAGAGTTGACTCGACAAGAGGTCACCATTACTGCTGGCAAAGCAAGTTAACAGGAAGGTGTGAAATGTGACACCTCCGTCTCCCTCTAAGAGAATGTCAGTGCTTGTAACTATTGTATGTACCAATATTTGTCTACTAAAACTCCTCAGTGTAATTATCCATTGAATGTCTAATTATTGTAATGTAGCAGTAATGTATGGATTGAATGTATAGACTTGGAGTAGTCAGACAAAGGACTGCCATAATGAAGCAAGCCGGAGAAACTTCCTCAAATAGGCCTCACACACAACGGGGGAGCTGATAAGGGCAAACTGCCGGTGAATAGCTGAAATCAGCAAACAGCAGTTGTGTAACCAGAGCCACTGTAAACCAGTTCTACTAGCCGGCCAAAGCACATGTCAGTTGTAATACTTCCTGGTCTTTCAACCAATAGAAAGGCTGTTACAATGTGCCAGCAGCCAATGATGCCAGGTTGGTACGGAACCGCCCACAGGGCGGGCTCCACTGAACAGAGATTTTATAAACCCTGCGTGGGGCTCTAGCAGTCAGATTCAAACCAACTACGAAGAATCCACACCTCATGTAACCACATGGACATGATGAACAACAACTCACATTAGACCAATGGTAATTATTGATACATAATGCAAACTATTAATAATCAATGAATAATGTGTTATCCATGTGTTGTAACCTGCCTGTAATTGACGAATGCTATGTATATCTCTGTTTCATCTGTACAGGTTTTTTACCTAAACGAACCACTAAACGAACCACTAAACGAACCACTAAACGAACCACTAAACGAAACTAAACGAACCTAACTAACGTCTAACCTAAACTGGGTTAAAACTAACCCTTAAACCAATCCTAGATAATTAGTTCATGTGTTTAAATGTATGTTTGTTAAACGACAATAAAAGTATAAAAGACACTTGGGTTATATTATTTAGACAGTTTGAGTAAAGACATACTCTTTTGTGCAGTTGTGGCCTTTCAGTAGGCGTAGCTATGGACCATGATGCTATCAACTTAGCAAGTTAAATCGTGGATAGCTATAAATCTGAACAGTCGCAATTAAGCCCACAGATCCCTGATGTCATCAATATTGGCCAGCAACTCTACATCTGACCTCAAACCTCAAACCCTTAGATCTCCATATAAGGATATACCTGTATGTCAGAACCTGTTCTGACATTCCATATGTTGATCCTTCTCCAACCACCCTTCCTCTTCGATGTCTATCCATTTAAACACTAGACGGGCCTAGACGGGCCTGCCCCAACGTTATTAATTCAGCCGCGCCCGGCAGCCGGCGAAAACTCAACAGGCCCGAAACATTAAGGCATTGCCCAACCTGGGCCCTCATCAAACCCTGTAAACTCAAGACACTGCCTCCGCTGCCACCCTTAGATCTCCATATATGGAGCTGACCTGTTCTGACATTCCATATGTTGATCTGACCTCATCAAAACCTGTACACTCAAAACACAGTCCATATATGGCTAGTACAGAATTCATTCCATATGTTGATCTGACCCCCCATGCCAAAGCGCCAGCGCTTGCCCAGCAGTCTGCCGTCACCCAGGCGGATTCGTGCACGCGACCTCGAGGTCTCTTCTCGCCCTCAAGCGTCTTACTGGTAATATAATCTTCCTTATTTATAAAGTAGACGTCCTGGTTTATAATGCAAACTTAATGGATTATAAATGTAAAGTTACTGGTTTATGAACTTCTGATGTGTTTCTAATATAAACTGACAGTCGTCTTACCGTCCAGACTCTTTCTTCAGTCTTCTGTCCAGACTGCTGGACCTACAGATGCCAAGAAAAATGTTTCAATCAATTAACCTTCATTTATTTATGCACATCTAGATCTGCTATTTCCACTACTTCTTAGACTTTTTGGAATATATATATATATATATATATATATATATATATATATATATATACATATACATATACATATACATATACATATACATACATATACATATATAGTGTATATATATTAGTATCGTGACATATTAGTGTTGTCACGATACTGGATCTTACACTTCGATACGATATTCTGAAAAGTATTGATATTTCGATACCATTTTCGATACCACGCAACCATGGCGATTTTAGTGCAAAATAATATTTTTATTTCAAGAAAAATACAGAACTTGAGGTTGTGCTTTTATAAAAGCTGTGCAATCTTATGCATTGTCATACCTATTAAAGAAATATAGAATATGAACATTACAACAATCAACAATGAAAACAATGTTCACTTGTTTAACAGTTCAACACTTGTTGAAAAGCCTGAGATACTAGTGGTACCGTGTAACACATTCAAAAGGCATAAAAGTTCAAGTAAAAATCAAAGCAAATACAGTACAATATATTCTCATCTTGTCTATTCAAGTAACAACTTAAGTGCAACTGAGGTATAGTACACAATATAAACTTGAAGTACTACAAACAAAGTACAAACTCTGAACCCTGAAATGATCAACTGTCTGGAAGTTCTATTATTTCTTATACAGTAACAGTACACTAGTACAGTATGTGCAACTGCAAAATAATGCAATAATGTAATTTAAAGTAATAGAAGCAGACAAGCAGTTATATTGAAAAGGCACTTTTTGACAATTGAAAATAAATAAATAAATGCAACAAAACAAAACAGTGCAACTGTGCAACAATGCAATCTAATGCATTTTCAATAAAATTCAAAACAAAATAGTTTGTGCTAGGAACACCAACATGTCAATCTGTAAGTCGTGCCCTTCTTGGACTGCAAATAAACCCTGATGTACTGAATACATTCCCATTAACGTTGCGATGGGAACGATGTACAAAAACGAATTTCACCCACTTCTTTACCCTGTAAACCTGTGATGTGACAATAAAACTGATTCTGATTCTGATTCTGATTCTGATTCTGATTCTACACGCTCTGAAGCTACACTTGAAGCAGCGATGCATAAGTACTTCTTAGCAAAGTGGGCAAGGTGAGGTAACATTTGGTCATGTCTTCTCCACCATTTGAGTGGGTCCTCTGCTGCATTGAGTTCAGGTATCTTTTCATAGATTGAGAACTCTTTTTGGAGTCCTGCGCCTGCAGCAGGAACCCCCTCATCAACCTCCTCATCATGACTCTTTTTTCTCCCTGTATGCTCCCTTCAGACTCGTTTTCTTTTTCTTTGCTGGTTGCTGGGCCTCTGGAGATGGGGGTAGTGGAATTGGGGCTCCTGTTTGCAGTAAATTGGCAAGAGTTTGTTTTACCTCCTCTCTTAAAGTAACAATACTGGACTTGGAGCGTGGATCAAGGAACGAGGCTGTGTTCAGTAGCCCGTCCTCATATCTTTGCCTGAGATCCCCTGCAATCTTTTCTTTCATTTGAATTGTAAGTCTGCCGTCACCTGTCTTAACGGTCAAACAATTGAATATCTTCCAACATAGGGGAAGGACCGCTTGCACAACCTCAAGAGCTTCAATGTCGTTGTCCCTGGGTATGAGGTGCCTTTTCTTTTTATTTTCAGGCTTCGTTAGATCAGCATGTGGTCCTGGAACTCCAGCTCCAACACCTTTAAGAAAAGAAAAAGAGAAAGAAGAGAAATTACTGCACTGCAAAGCAATCAACACATTTTAATACACTTAAAACTGGTAAAACATAGGCCAAATTGTAAAATAAAATAAATGGCAAAAATGGTGAAAATAGCTGATCTACAAGCTCACCTCCTTTTGTTTTGCCTTCAACTGTCGAAGCATCTTTGGAGACCTGCTGAATGCAGACACAGTCTGTCTGAGTCTTGACAGTACCGCAGGCACACGATCCATATTCAGGCCCTTGTTAACGGCGAGGTGGAGGTTGTGCCCAAAACAGGGGACCCATGTGAAGTCCTCCATGAATGCCTTCTTATTGTTTGAAGCATTATCAGTAGTGATGCCAGTCATGTTTGACATGTCCAGCTCCCATGTTTCACGTACCGTCTCCTCCAGTGCCTCCTTCAGGTTCTCCCCTGTGTGATCAGAGTGCATCCCAGAACAGCCCCAAACACCAGCTCTGCATGTCCCAGGAGTCTGTTATAAATTGGAGCGTTACTGCCATGTAACAGGAGTTGGCCCTGCTGGTCCATAGGTCAGTGGTACAGGCATAGAATGGATTGCTCTGAAAGCTGTCCATAACTTCAGATTTGACCTCGTTGTAAAGGGCAGGGATTTCAGTGGCCATTAAATAAGTATGTGAAGGAATGGAAAATCTACAATCTAACTGGCGAAGAAGATATTTAAACCCAGGTTTCTCAACCGTGTAAATGGGGATCTTATCAATGCAGATATACTGTGCTACGGTCTTGTTCAGTCTTATGGCGTCCCGTGACTTGGGATCATAGACTCTCTGTTGTTCAAAGGCATCACTTATTTTAGGTTGTGGCGTTGCCGTTGCTGCAGTTTCATTCGGATTCTTCTCTGCAGCTTCTTCTCTCTGGTGCTAAAAGAGAAATATAACAGAATGGATTGTTTTTATTTTGATTATTTCTAAACATTTATTTAGTGTTTCCTCTTTAAATTAGGCCTTTAAAATAACTGATCTTATTGATTAATCATAGAAAGAATCCAAAGTACACGTAATAGTAAAGCACAACAGTAAACAGTTCATTATTTTCTGACCATACTATTCAGTATTATTCACCACATCATCTTGGTTTCTATTCATATATTAACCAATGCATCCTGTCTAAAATACTAGGCTAGCCTATATCCGGTATTCAGTCACACGCACGCACGCATGCTTCCGTATCCTCCTCTGTAGACCGCAATGCAACCTAACATTGTTTAGCGATAGCTCGGAAGAGCGATAACTTGGAAGAGTTCACTAAGGCGCTGGAAAAGGCCTTTACCACCACGCAGCCAGAAGGAAGTGCTCAGCAAAGATGGAGCTGCTTGAGGGATAAACTGCACAGCATAGCACTGAAGGTGTTTGGAAGGAAGAAACGTTTGTCTCAGGACTGGTTTGAGACCCACTCAAGCGACCTCAGCCCTGTGATGGAAGTAAAGCGAGCTGCTTTGCTTAAATACAAACGATGCCCCACCCGGTCCTCACTACAAGCCTTACGAACAGCAAGGAGCATAGCCCAGAAAACTGCTAGGCGCTGTGCAAATGATTATTTTCTGCAGATCTGCGAAGACATTCAAACAGCAGCTGACGCAGGCAACATTCGTGGGGTTTACGATGGCATAAAATCAGCTATCGGACCTGCACTGCAGAAAACTGCACCCCTTAAGTCTCCAACAGGAGAGATCATCAGAGACAAAGGGAAGCAGATGGAGAGATGGGTGGAACATTATTCAGATCTTTACTCCAGGGAGAGCACCATCTCTGATTCTACAGTGGAGGCAATCAAGAGCCTGCCGACCATGGAGGAGTTGGATGAAATGCCATCCCTGGAGGAATTGAGCAAAGCCATCGACCGCCTACCTTCCGGAAAGGCTCCAGGCCTAGATGGTATCCCACCTGAAGTTGTCAAGTGTGCAAAGGGACCCATGCTAAACAACTTGCATGAACTTCTCCTCCAATGTTGGGAGGAGAGTGCTGTACCACAAGACATGCGGGACTGCAGCATTATCACCCTCTATAAGAACAAAGGGGATAGAAGCGACTGCAACAATAAGGTATCTCTCTGCTTAGCATAGTGGGGAAGCTCTTCGCCCGTGTTGTTCTGAACAGGCTCCAGAAGCTTGCAGAGAGAATATACCCCGAGTCGCAGTATGGCTTCAGGTCCGAGCGATCCACGATTGATCTTCTCTCTACGCCAACTGCAAGAGAAATGCAGGGAACAGAGGATGCCTCTGTACGTTGCTTTTGTTGACCTGACCAAGGCCTTTGATCTGATAAGTCGTGATGGCCTCTTCAAGATCTTGAACAAAATAGGATGCCCCCCAAAGCTCCTAAAGCTGATCCAGTCTTTCCATACAGATATGAGAGGCATTGTCCAGTTCGATGGAGCATCCTCGGATGCTTTCAACATCCGCAGTGGTGTGAAGCAGGGCTGTGTCCTTGCTCCAACGCTTTTTGGCATCTACTTTGCTGTAATGCTGCAACATGCTTTTGGACAGTCAACTGATGGCATATACCTCCATACAAGATCAGATGGAAAGCTATTCAGCCTCTCACGCATGAGGGCAAAGACTAAAGTCAGGAAATTCCTCATCAGGGACATGCTCTTTGCAGATGACGCTGCACTGGTAGCTCACTCACAAGAGCAGCTGCAAACACTCATGGATCAGCTCTCCAATGCATGCACAGACTTCAGACTAACCATCAGCTTGAAAAAAACAAACATTTGTTGAGAACCCCCCTTCAATCACCATATCAGACTATACACTGGAAGCAGTGCACCAGTTTACCTACCTTGGCTCTACAATCACGGATAACCTCTGCTTAGACCCTGACATCGATCGGAGGATTGGTCGAGCTGCAACAACTTTTGCTAGGCTAAACCAGAGAGTATGGACCAACAGTAAACTATCGACCCACACCAAGATGGCTGTCTACAAGGCATGCATCATCAGTATCCTGCTGTATGGGAGTGAGTCCTGGATCACATACTCAAGACAAGAACGACGCCTCAAAGCATTTCACATGCGAAACCTCAGACGCATCCTTAACATCAAATGGCAAGATCGTGTCACAAATGAGGAAGTCCTCAAACAGGCTCAGATGCCCAGCCTCTACACCATGTTACGCCAACGACGTCTTAAATGGCTCGGCCATGTTCGCCGCATGTCAGACGGGAGGATCCCCAAGGACCTGCTCTATGGACAGCTTGCCACTGGCACCAGGCCAGTGGGCCGACCCACCTGCGGTTCAAAGACGTCTGCAAGCGCGACATGAAATCCATGGGCATAGGAGTAGACAACTGGGAGGACAGTGCAAGTGATCGTGCCTGCTGGAGGCATGAGGTCTGGACTGGAATCCAGAAGAGCGAAGCGGAGCTGAACAAAGCAGCAGCAGAAAGGAGAGCTAGGCGAAAGGCACCTCAATCGGCGTCAGCGCATTCAAATGTCATCACTGCCAAAGAGACTGTCACTCACGTGTTGGGCTGCTCAGACACACAAAGTACTGTTCCCTCAGCACCACCTGATCCAATCCAAGTGCGCTTGTGCCATAGTCTCTCGAGACTGAAGGCCACTACTACTACCAAAGCAGCTTAACATTAGCAACAGCTTTAGCCATCGTAGGACGACACACAGTACACAGAAACACCGACATATTATAACTATAACACACAAGTCAAGTTACCAACCTCTTTGAACTGTTTGTGAAGGTCTTGGTGTCTATCCTGCAGGTGCTTTGCTAAGTTGCTTGTGTTAGCTCCTTTTGTCGGCACAACACGGTGGCATCTCTTGCACATGGGTCTGTAAATGTCCTTTGGTTTTCCGTGTCCATCCGATTCAAATCCAAAGTATTTCCAAACGGCACTTCTGCCTTTCTCTTTATCTAGCAGAACATGCTGCGAAGCAGGGCCGTAGGAGACATGGGCCGCGGAGCGGCTCACGGCACGGTCGCGAACCATTTGTTGGGCCACCGGGAAGAGAAAAGGAATAAAAAAGCCTCAAATAGGGCAGGCACTTGGACCATGCGGCCACTGACTCGGAGGGGGAAGTGAGGGAAACGACAGATCTACCAGGCGCATGGGGCTGCTGCCCCTGTCATTTATATGGAACGAACGTACGCTTAGCTTGATGCTAACGCGACTCCCCCCCCCCCCCCCCCCCCCTCTCTCTCTCTCTCTCTTTAACGCGCGATAGAGAGACGCGTCTCTCTCTCTCTCTCTCTCTCTCAGCAGGGAATCATAGCTTCAAATTGACATTGGTTGTTAATTTAAATTGATGTGTTGATGTTATTATGGTATTTACCATAGGCAATATGCCAATATTGAAAAAAGTTAAAATGACCAGTGAGCAGGCTCATCAAAAAGGTAAGATTTGCACTAGGCTATTTCTGCTGTGCAGACCCGTTTTTACCCGAAAATAACGACTTTATAACCGGAAATACCCGATTTTTTTCGCACGCATGTGGGCCGGAGTATCGAGTATAGAGTATAGAGTATCGATACATCGATACAATGAAAAAGTCATATTGAACGGTTTTAATTTTTCAGAATCGATATTTATCGATATATCGATATTTTCGACAACACTAATATATAAAATACTCTTGAACAATTAGAATTATTCTTGATATTTTGATTCTTGATCTTTTTAACACTAGCATGTCTGAATTAAAATCACTACTACTATGACGGCTAACGGTCAGGCTGACCGGTGTTTTTCGTGCAATTCCATTGGCCACTCTCTCCCTGCATCTCTTCACACCTCTCCCCCCGTGGCGGGGGGTTGACGACTTGCCATTGTCTTCTAAATGTCACATTCCAACTAATTCAAGGCAGCGTTTCAACTCGACAGGACAACTCAAAGTTATTTTTCAACATGTATTTATTTAGCTATGCTCAATAGATAGGTGGAAACAATACGCCAGTCAGTCAACACACCATATTTCACCATATTTTTGATGCGCTGATATATGAAATGAATATGCGCGACAGCTGTGCGTGCGTGCGTGCAAATCAGAAAAGTTTAGGCTACAGACAAAGGAGTTGGGAGTTTGGGAGCGGCCGGCTAGCCACATATTAGCCTATATATATTTTAAAAATACCCAGCATAATTGTTGGGAAGGCTAAGCCTGGCCTAGCCGCCGCCTATGATCGATGTAATTTATATATATTTGATTTATTGTGCCAGCAGAGAGATCCGTAGCAGCAGCACGGTTTATATATACACCATAGGATAGATCAAGTCATGTGACGCATCACCGCCACAAATAGTGCTACAGCGTTATCTAAAATGCACTTCCGCATACCTCACCGTCAGTTACTTGGATATTTTCTCCCTCTCCACGAGAGAGGGAGGGAGAGAGAAAAAAGAGAGCCGTGATGCGTGGAAATCAGTTCCACTGGTCGCGTGCAGAAAAGTTATTTTCTTTTTCATTTCAGTTTACCAAACTATAATTATAGTGACGATGTGAGCGCTATATATTCAATATAGCGCTAGCTATAGCTAGTTTCTGTACAACACACCATATTTTCTTTTTCATTTCAGAAACTATAATTATAGTGACGATCTGAGCGCTATATATTCAATATAGCGCTCACATGTCACTATAATTAATTACCCTTGCGCAGCAATTACACTGTCCATCTTTGTATTGAGACAATAAAATAAATACGACATTAGCGTTATATATTGTCATTTGTATATAGAGGGGATACATTATAGGGAAGGAGGTCTATCGCGTTGGAATGATTCATGTCATTGATTCATGTCATTTTTACACTGTTCGTTTAGCGTGCCCTCCGAAAAATAAAGTAAAAATATTTTTGATGCGCTGATATATGAAATGAATATGCGCGACATAGTCACAATGCTATAAACTTTATTATTCCAACATAATTATGCTAAAGATGGTGTGTATAGTCAACATATTTCTTTTTCCGTTTCGAGAAATAAAGTCAGACATCGTTATTTCTGCAAACCGCATATAAGAAATATAACATCTAAAACAACATTTAGTTTATGTAAGTTTGTAATGTAAGTTTGCCTACATGTGGACTTCCACATGTAGGTTGGAATGCAAATGACACATTAGCTTGAACAATGCCCGTCTCCAGCCGGGAGGAAGGTGTGAACAGCACGGCTTGTGGGGGAGAAAGGGTGAGGGCTCTAAGAGCGGTCCCACGGACCGCAAAAGAGCAGACATTTTAGTAGAATTATGTCTAAAATCATATTTCCAAAACGTTTCAGATGAAAAAAAAAACAGAGATGGTTTGAATCGAACATTTAGAAAAAGTCATGCAAGGGGAACTTTCTCAGGACTTCATGGGCAAAGAAAATCCACTTCAAAATTTCAAAATCGGTCAGCCTGACCGCTCCGACGCGCTAGTGTTAAATAATATACTGTAAATATTTGTGTATATGTTGGAAACATTTTTTTTTTACCCGAGAGACCCATACAAATTGATCTGCGACCAAAAATTTGGGAATCAACTACAAACCAACCCTGGTCTGTGGAGCTCCGGCTCGGACCCTGTGTGTGCCGCCGCCGCCCCTGGTGGCCAGTGAAGGTATGCCGGGGTGGAGGTGGGTGTGGCTGAGGGTGTGGCCAGCAGAGCCTGGCTGGTCCTGGAGGGCGGGGTCTCCGTGGTCGTTGTAGCGGTCCGGGACGTCTCCACGGGGACGGTGGGGAGGGGCCTGGGACCGGCTCTCCCACAGCACCTCCACCTCGATGTCCGTGATTGGATCCTCCGCCTCCAGCTCCTGCTGCTCCTCCTCCTTCTGCTGCCTGGGGGGAGGAGGAGGAGGCGGATGAAGGGGGCGTGTCCTCTCCTCCTCGCTCACCATCAGGTCCTCCGGGTCACACATCCCTGATGAGAGAGAGAGAGAGAGAGAGAGGGAGAGAGAGAGATTGCAAACATGACTAATCCTCCTACATTAAACTCATTCACTGCCAGATGAAATACAAAAATGTAACCCACCCTGACAAACAGTAAGTCATTGTAAGTATAAGTATGTCATATGAAAAGCAGGGAACCATAGCTTCAAACATATTGGTTGTTCAGTCTGACCCATCATGTTTAGGAGATGTGGCTTATCGAATAATGTCTTGCCGAGATACAGGAGTTGAGAAAATAGCCCTGAAATATTCACTTCTGTGGTCTGTGGTATTTAGAGAGTGCTTGTTCCCCTCTGTTCAAAATATGTGTGTGTGTGTGTGTGTGTGTGCGTGCGTGCGTGCGTGCGTGCGTGCGTGCGTGCGTGCGTGCGTGCGTGCGTGCGAGAGAGAGAGAGAGAGAGAGAGAGGGTGATGGAGGGAGGGAGGGGGGAGTAATATATGCTATGAAAGGAAGAAAAGTGAGCCATTAGTCGTTACTAATGCTAACCCTTTTGGTGCTGTAAGTATATTTGGGGGATGTAACCCTCCTCACCTCCTCTCGGGTCAATGATCTCCACGCTAGCGGAGCTCGTGTGTCCCAGCAGTGCATTCTGGGGGTTCTTCAGAAACACGCTGAAGCTCTCGTGGTTCTCTTCCAGTCCGTCCGCCTCCAGGAACACACTCCACGTTTTCACATTCACCCCTGATTTGGAGGAGGTGCAAAGAAATGTTGTCTGTGAAGTTCGGTGCGCTATCATAGATTATTATAGAGCCCCTTATCAAGGTCCAGGGACGTGCACACATAGATATCAAAGGGGGCTTCAGCCCCTGCCCTTTTACCCGTCTGTAAAACAACTGCCCTCTCCAGACGACGAATGCATGCATTTACTATGGTGAAAGAAATGCAAATGCCCTCCTCTCCTTCCCATGCCATACCGGAAGGCAGCATTCAAGAGAATTGTTTTTCCGAAGTCTCCTGCGACTAATTTGTTTCGAAATCCATGTTGTTACACCACATCTCCAGTAGATAAAGAGTGCTGGGTTGCGCCCCGAAAATATTTTCGCTATTTTGGGCCAAAAGTGCTCTCTTATGGGGTTTCAGCCCCTGCCTCTCTGCACGTGCCTGTCAAGGTCCATTATTTATTGGGCATTTGAGCCACGGACCACCATTTGATGACATTTAGCCTCTCAGACCCAATTGAGCCACGGACCACCATTTGATGACATTTAGCCTCTCAGACCCAATTGAGCCACGGACCACCATTTGATGACATTTAGCCTCTCAGACCCAAAACTAAAGAATATTTTGTTATCATTGGATGTTATCTATAATTGTGTAGACTTCTTATGAATGAACAGTAATGCAGATGTTTAACAAAAATGAAACTCTTGAGAGACTTAAAATGAAACCAAATGGACCCGTAAGGGTTTCATGTTAACTATCTATATATTCTATATATATTTTATACTACAGTCTCTTTCTAGTGAAGTTTAGTCATTTGGATGCAATCACATTAGCGATTTCTTCATATCCATATGAGTAAAACCACCAGGATCATTTGTTTTTGGAACACTGTTTTAACTTGAAGAAAATTCCATGAAAAAAAAAGGTGTAAATTACGCCAGACTGCCCCCCCACACACACAGATCAACAGAACACACGCACGCACGCACGCACGCACACACACACACACACACACACACACACACACACACACACACACACACACACACACACACACACACACACACACACACACACACACACACCTGGGTCAAACTGGATCAGGTTGGCTGTGCTGTGTGTGAAATCTCTGCCCACTTTAGCTGAGCCTTCCTCCACCTGTAAAATAATGAGGTAGATACAATGAAGTATTGATCAGCGATTATGATAACGATACATGTATTCATCAGTGATTACCTGTATCATCTGGATGCATTAATGTTAAAGGTGTACTAGGCAGGTCTGCAGTGTTTGTACACACAAGGAAGTGGTGTTGGCAAACAGAATTCAAACTTCCCCCCCCCCCCCACTTCCCCCCTGTCATCGTCACACTAAAGCAGTGGTTTTCAACCCTATTCATATCAAGGCCCTTATTTATTTGGTATTTGAGCCATGGTCCACCATTAATGACATGTAGCCTCGCAGACCCAAAACTAAGGGATATCTTGTTATCGTTGGATAAAGTTTTTCCACAATTCTAGTGTATTGATGTTGGTACTATTCAGCGCTGACCGCACAGTTCAGGACTCAGAACTTCTACGCATTCCTCAGAAACCAGTGAAAATGGAGCTGGATGAGATTCCAACCCTTGAGGAGACTACCAAGGCCATTAATCAATTGAAAAGTGGCAAGGCTGCAGGAATTGATGGGATCCCACCGGATGTCTGGAAACACGGAGGCCCTGTACTTCACACTAAGCTCCATGAGCTCCTAGTGTGTTGTTGGGAGCAAGGCAAACTACCACAGGACTTACACGATGCAATTATCATAACCCTGTACAAGAACAAATGGGAAAAGTCAGACTGCTCTAACTACCGGGGTATAACACTGCTGTCCAGAGTGGAGAAAGCTCCTATCAAGGCATTTGGTGTTTGACTTGGGGGTTTCCAGGGCGTGGCTTGGTAGTACTCTCCGGGTGATTCGACCTGAGGTGTGAGCTTGAGGTAGTAGTGCTTTTAGGTCCGCTGGACAGTTGGGAGTGTGCATCTTGTAGAGAACAGTTGTTGCTGTAACTGTTCGGCGATGACTCAGCTTGCTGATGGCGTACTGCTGTAGGGCAAGGTCCTCATCTACCCCAATGATTTTTAAGGCCTTCTTTTGGATGAAGTCTAACTGCCTGAAAGTGGTCAGAGAGGCATTCATCCAGGCTAGGCAGGAGTACTCCATGATGCTCCTGACCTGGGTTTTGTAGATGTTGGCCCTGCCTTTGGCATCAAGCTTGTTGGCCAACTTGCGCAGTGCTCCAAGACGTTGGCCAGCGTGTCTGCAGATGTTGGACAGATGGCTGGTCCACGTAAGTTTGCTGTCTATGCAAAGACCCAAAACCTCCATCTGCTCGCTGAGCGTGATCTTGGTGGTGCCAAAGAAGAGATCTGATTTAGAGTCCCTTTTGTGAATCGGGATCACTCTAGCAGTTTTCCATTGGTCAGGGAACAAGCCAAGCGATTCCACCAGCGCTGCCTCCGCACCATCCTCAACATCCACTGGAGTGACTTCACTACAAATACTGAAGTACTCGAGAAGGTGGAGACCATCAGCATAGAGGCCTTACTGTTGAAGTCACAGCTGCGTTGGGTGGGACATGTTGCCAGGATGGAGGATCACGCCTGCCATCGTAACATCAGTGGTCCAAAGAATAGATATAAGGATTGTCTAAAGAAATCCCTCCGTGCATGTCACAATGATCAGCACCAGCGGTCTACCCTCGCCTCAAATCGTGAGACTTGGCGTCATACCATCGATGGTGGCGTGTCTACCTTTGAGAGAAACCGACGCGCCGTAAAAGAAGAAAAGAGAAGAAAAAGAAAGAACTGGAATGCAGCACAAGCAGAAACATCAGAACACCCGTTTCCCTGCAGCGGTTGTGGCAGAGCTTGCCGGTCAAAAGCGGGCTTCATCAGTCACCAACGTGCCTGCAGCAGACGTGGACATCCGCCTCCCAAGATCTTCGTTCGCGAAGCAAAGCCATGACCATGATAAGAGAGACAACAGATAAATGTTGATCAAAATGTGTAGACTTCTTGAAAATGAAGTACTGCCGATGTTTAACAATAATTTCAAGATCTGTAAGGGTCCATTAAGTTACCAACTCTCCATCATTTAGCTGGGGACCACCTGGAACCCCTTCAAGGACCACTGGTTGAAAACATCTGCACTAAAGCACCCGGCCCTCCTCCTCCCCCATGTTTATGGATCGATCAGGTATGAGCTGCACGCCTGCATGGATGCATTCATGTTAACAATAGATATTGATCAGGCATTACCTGTATTGATACGTAGGCAGGGTCAATGCTCTTCCCAGAGCGCTGCAGTGTGATGGTCAGAGTCCCTGCGTTCTCACACACTCTGTAGCAGCTGGAAGAGAGCTCTACCCTGCTCCACATCACCTCTAATCTGTTAGGGATAATGCAATGCAACACGCCACGATGTTAGATACAATGCAATGCACAATACAATACAATACAATACAATACAATACAATACAATACAATACAATACAATACAATACAATACAATACAATACAATACAATACAATAGTAATAATAATAGTATTCACTAATAATAGTAATAGTAATAATAATAAAATCTATCCTAAGATGCCATCAAAGAAAACTTTTTTTACATGTTAACTCGAGCTAGGTTTAAACGGTTTAAACGTTTGTGGTACATGAGCCTATATACTGTAAGTGAGGTAGGGGAAGAGAAGGGGGAAAAAGAGGGGGAGAAAGGGGGGGCAGAGGTAGAGAGAGGTAGGGATAGAGGGGTGGGGGAGAGAGAGGTAGAAAGAGAGGGGGGAGAGTGAAGGGAGAGAGAGAGAGGAACAGACTCCATCTGCCAGGGACTCTTGAAAAATGATTTGTGTTTCAAAAAAGATGTAAAACCATTTGTTTCATGCTATGTTGACTGCCAGCCCTTCCCTGCGCCCAGTTCAATTTTGCTTACTTTTTAAGTAGTCACAGAATTGTCATCTTCACTACGATCGCATCCCCGACCGCTTATGCTCCGAGACGTCCGCTTGCGCGTTCGCCAAAGAAAACGCATCTGACACCGACCATCTGTTCAATCTCTCTAGGTCGTCCTCACAGAGGAGCCCTCCATCACCGATTCCGGTCATCCCGGTTCTCCATACATCTGGCCAGCTCGTTGGTGCTTTGTGCTCCTGCGTCGTTCCTGAGTACATCCACATATGTTGATGTGGGACGTCCTCGTGACCAGTGCCCGTGTGTTGGTTCCCACAGCACTACTTTGCTGGCTGACAGCTATTGGTGTCTTTGGCAGTGTCTAGTCTCATTCTCGTGGCTGCTATCAACTGGCTCACCCTTGGCACTGCATCATGCAGATTCCTGATGGTAAACATGTGTACTCTTGCTGATGTTAAGTTCTGCACGCAGCACTCTGGTGTAGCACCAGTCTAGAGACTTCTGCAGGGCTTGGCTTCAGGGTACAGCATTCACTGCCATATAGAAGAACAGACTCTACCGTTGCGACTGGAATCGGGCGACTGTGGCTCAGGAGGTAGAGCAGGTCGTCCAATGATCCATGGGTCGGCGGTTCGAATCCCGGCTCCTCCTGTCTACATGTCGAAGTGTCCTTGGGCAAGACACTGAACCCCAAAAATGTTTTACCGTTGCATAGAAGAAGCTGAGTTTGGTTTGACGGGGTAGAGTCAGTTGAAAAGTGAATGTTGGTCACGGCAAAGGTGGAACGATCCAGGAGGAGAAAAATGAGCATGCTAGAAAAATGCTCCAGGGGACCCCCCTGGGACACCCTCAAGGACGACTGGGTATCCTCGAAACCACTGCAATGCATGGTTTCGGGTGGCGGGTGTATGTGTTTGGTTAGACATACCAACTGTCCTACACCCTACCCAAAGCCCTGCTACAAGTAAAATACCAATAATGAAAGTCAATAATGTAAGTAGCTATATCCTTAAATATAATTTGTGTGATATACTGTAATGTAACTGTAGCAGTGACTGGGACAACATGAAGAAAAACAACGCCAAGTGACAGCTGTGTACATAAAAACATGCGTGAGCATGCTTGCAGTCCGCGACTGGTTGCACCACTCTGGCCCTCATGAAGTCACATTTCGTCCAATGCGGCCCCCACCCTAAAATGAGTTCGACATCCCTGCTGCCTAACCGCACGCAGAATCCACGGGTGATTTGTAACCGTCCACGCGTAATTTGTAACCGGCAATGTATTGAGCGATGGTGTTGTCGGACTCATGACTGTGGGACTGTTGATATGTCTAACCAACATATCTCTGCTGTCGGGAGGAGACTCCAGGAAATTAAGAAAAGCTTATATTTTTAAAAACAAAGCAATACAGCCTCATCGAAGTTTGTGTTGTAACTTTATATATTGTCAATTACTTCCATGAGAGGGGGAGGGGTGGTGGAGGTAGTTGCTTTAGCAGACATTTTGAAGGTACAATGTAGTTAAGAGGTTTTGTCCAAAGGGTTTTTTACTACTTTCCATTGGTTCAATATTTCCAAAACAACACACCGATGTAAAGGGTGTTCAATAGCACTGATCTATGCCAAAACAATCTAAAACCTCAAAAATGGAGTTATGAGGTTTTCTCCCGACAGCAACGATATGAACCCCCAAAAGGGCAGGGGAGACCGAGGGAGACACAGATGGAAACTGACGATTGATTCGCTGTGGAGACACCCTAGCCCCCCCTGACCCTAAAGCACATGTAAACTGATGATCCGTCATGCAGTATAGAGGTCATAGGTCAGAGGTCATACATACGTTTCGGGCAGCATGGTGTTCCCTGCGGGGTCGCTGAGACGGAACTGGAAGCTGTCTGACGTCACGTCCACGTCCGATGGGACGACGTAGAGCACAAGCTTCTGATCCACGTCGGCCTGCGTGAACCTGCTCTGTATGTAGGAGCCTGTAAATACAGTAGTAACACTGTGAACCTGCTCTGTATGTAAGAGCCTGTTAATACAATATGTGACCGTTTCTGACCGAGGCTATGTCATTGATTGACGTTGTTCACTTTGACCCACCAGTTTTGGAGATATGGCTGATAGAGGAATGTCTTGCAGAAAACAGCGAGTTGAGAACAAAACAGGCTTGAAAGGTTCACTTCTGTGGACTCTAGCTACATGTTTAAGCAACTATTTACATATTTTATGTCGATTTCAGCTCTGACATTTATTTCAGACATGCCCTAGTATGTGAAGAGTCTGCCTGTGCTATTAACTCATTTTTGATTAAAAAATAAAGACAAATAAATCTCCTCTCCTGAACAGTTAGTCGTGCCGCCATGACTGGAAGGTCAACATCTCCTGCACAGTGCCCCATCACTGCAAACTCCATCGCATCGCTCCTGCTGAGCAATGGCCGCTTCCCCAACGCAGACAAGGACTTCACTCGAACAACATCAGCAAGAGTCCACGAGCTGCTCAGGGCCCCAGGGTGCGATTCCAACCTATCCATCAACTTCACTACGCAAGAAATTGATCTGGCCAGAAAACGCCTTAACCCATAAGTAGGGTGAAAAAAAGTAGGCTACTCAATTGGTTTACTGAAGTGAAAGCTCACAACGCGTCGGCCTTTTTCAATACTTCTTAAACATTTGGTTTTATTTGATGGAATTTTGTATATTTGTCCTTGATTTCTTTATGTAATAAGGGCCTTTCTCTGCACCACCTCTCTCCCATTGTTTATATTGTGTTTTTAATTTAGTTTCCAAGATGGCCGCATCACCAGGAGGGGGTGGCCTTACTGGGCTGCGTTCACACATTCAAGACACCTGTCTGTGTATAATGGCCGCTCCAATGCATTTCCAATGGAAGCCCATATGGTTTGACCAAACATTTTGTTCGATGGGGGGGGGGGGGGGGGGGGGGGGCAGAACACATCCATCAAAGCTGTGTTCAGACACAAGTCAGGTGTCAGACACAAGGCAAGTGTCTTGAATGCAGCCCAGTAAGGGCATATGTCGACCCCACCCGCTCACCTCCGCCCCACCCCCTCCTGGGATCCTAAACACAATATAAACAATGTGAGAGGGGTGGGGCAAAGAAAGGCCCTTATTACTGAAAAATGAACACAAAAAAAAATTTAATTTCGTTTTTAATTAATGAAAATGTTTGCTTTTTTAGGAAAGTTTTTCGGAAAATGTTTTGAAATAATAATTATAATATTAAAAACAAAATGTAGGAAACAAAAAAATAAAGGGACCCATAATAATTTGTCTGCGACCCACAAATGGGTACCGACCCAGGGTTTGGGAAACAGTGCTGTACAGGATACTGACATGACAAAGTACCTTACCGGGAACGCATTTGTGTCACCTTATAGCTATTGACGACTTTAACCATTATTTTAAACTTTAGCTGTTGAAAATTAGCTCGTAGCGTGGCACTGAGTGAGCTTGTACTGTAGCTATTTTAGAAAAATCGTGAAAATGAGTGAAAATCTATATATTATTTCACAGCAAGCGTTTTTAACTCATCTTTTCTTCTTGGGAGTCCCTGGAACAACATATTTTCAGATGAGAGTCCGTGTCCAAATACAGATAATTCAGTGGGTCCTTGACATGAAAACGTTTGAACACCAGTGCACCACTGATATGTTTGGATTTGGAAGATATTTTGTAGAATCTGGTCTCAGGTTACACAACAGGTAAAGTACCTGTGAGCACATTCTCCAGGTACCCAAAGTGGGGAGGTCTGGTGATGGAGTACTCCAGCTGGGAGGCGGGGCTGTCGGGGTCGGACGCCTGGAGGTGGGCGGAGCTTATGAAGATGCCGTATCTGGCCCCTCCCTCCAGCTCCACCACTGTGCTGGGGCTCCTCCTAGTGGTCAGACCCGGAGGCAACCTGTCTACACGCTCCACCTGCACACAGACAGACAGACAGACAGACAGACAGACGGTGACTCGTTTGTTAGCGAAGAGCGCCATCAAGCGTAAACACTGAAAACTTCCAGGGACCCCCCCACAGAAGCAAATATTTGAGTAAAATACATTCAACGTGAAATAATATGTATTCAAATATTTGCCACATTTCTTTCATGATTAAAAAAAAATAGCAGATCTACAAGCTCTTAGCGCAGCACTTTTATGTGGACACGCCCACCAGTTCATTAAGTATGCCTGGTTTGCCTGGTGGTGGGTGGCAATCCACCTGAACGGAAGCCGCACCCACAGCTGTTGTTGTATGATAAAGGGGGAGGGGTTAGGGGAGTGGATGATATTTTGATGTGACTATTATCACTTATTTTTTCATTGGCATGTTTGACTGTCAAGGTTTCAGCCTCCAGGAAGAAAACCTAAATACCAAGGGAAGACATCATTGCACATAAGAACCACACCAAGGGGTCTAATGAAGTATTGTCACCTCATAAACACCTGCAAAACTGAAAAAGAAAATCACGGCACTCCATCTTTAAAGATATTAGGCCCCTCCCACCTGTATGTTAAACACAGCAGGCTCCTCCCTCAGCTGACCCGTCTCCAGGTAACCTGCGTTGCTTCTGTCCGACGGCAGGAAGTAGAAGCGGTCGATGAGCCCCAGGCTGCAGCGACATGAAAATAACACAATAAACTGTAAATAATACTAAATATATTTTTGGGGCTTTTGTGCCTTTATTGATAGATCACAGTAGGTAGACAAGAAACGGGGAGAGAGATGGGGGCATCCAGCATGACACTGTCATGGCGATCCAGCATGACACTGTCATGGCGATCCAGCATTACACTGTCATGCTGGATTACCAGCCAAGGTGCCTGGACTGCTAAAGGCTCATTGTTCTGCCTCCCAGGCAGTTAATTTTGTGTTTAGCACTACCTGTGCTTCTAGTGTGGTATTGCAACAGAAGTAAGACTGGGGGATGGGTAATTTAAGTGTTCAACCTCTTGTGAGTTGTTGATTGCAAGAGTAGCACCTGTTCTTTATTGGGAGTAATTAGGGCACAGCCGCACAGGCCAGCTCAGTCATTTTTGGAAAAGTACTGGTAGAGAGCAGAGCTCCGTCTCTCTTGGAAACAACACTGTTACGGCCGGGCTCCACCGGGCGCGTCAGCGTCGCGTCTCCGTCACCGTCAGGGAATGTTCCCTTTTTAATCAATGAAGGGTGGCTCCACTGCCCGCGTTGACGGAGACGCGACGCGTGCATTAAAATTGAACCGGTGCGTTTTTTGACGCGACGCAGACACAACGCAACGCGTCCGGTGGAGCCCTGACAGCAGTCAGATTTTAAGTTTGTTACAGCACATTTCTGTGTTCGCCATCGTAAGCATTGTCTGTAAGTGGATATATTTATTGTTTGCATTTACATAATTCAAAATGTTACATTTTGTCTTTGTTGTTTGCTGATGGAATATTTGTGTTTCTGTTTTGTTTTATATTACAGTTTACTATATACTTTACACACATCAAGGAAATTAAAACCGGAGCTAGAACGCTACATCCTGACTCTGTGTGGCGTTTAAAGGGAGTTTGGCTGGCTGTCAATTAATGGAGACACTGTTAGGAGGACAGCACACTCATTCTGGAGTTTCGGTGGTGAGGTGACCACCGCTCTGGTGGTGAGCTGACCACTGGAGCTGAAATAACATTGAGCGGTGGTGAGTAAAAACAGAGAGAAGGGCTGGCAGTGGCGGTGGTTTGCTCTTCACTGCGGCTCGTGACGTCATGTTGTAGTTCGGTGGTCACCTCACCACCGGAAATCCAGACTATGTATGAGCCTTTAGACGGCCCAGGCCATAAAATAAAATATGAACATACAGTATTATCATCATTTTTCAGAAGAAGGGAAGATATATCATCATCATCAGCTCTGTAGCAGTGGTCGGCAAACTGTTCTTCTGGATCGGACGGTTGCCGTATATTAGAGAAGTCTATGGTTGGCTCTTCCAGGAGAGATTTTGCGCTCTCGTTAGAAGGTGAGTGTAAGTGCCATCCAGCCGTTTCTCTAATTTCCCTACATTTTTGTAACCCATTTTTTCACCCAGTGTCAATTGTCTAATGTAATCCTGGGCTCTACACTCCCTCCGCCAACCTGGGGAGAGCAACGAACTGACCTATTGCTTTCTTCAATGCATGAGCGTCCAATCCGCTTCTTATCACCTGACACGGGGAGTTTCCCTGGTTGGACGTAGCGCGTGGAAGGAACACGTTATTCCAACCAGAAATTTCCCCTCCATCAGGCACCCCGGCTGGCCAGGGGGAGGCAGTTTACCAGGATTACTGCATGTTTTTTGTGAGGGTACCTACGGCTAGGGGACATGGTAGAACATGCAAACTCCCATACCTAGGGTATGGGCACTGATGAGACGGAGGAGAGGACACGCCCCCAGCGCAAAAATGTGACAACAAAAATGTGTTTGTTGTCATGAGTTGTCAAGATCCGAGTTGGCTTTGTCTGGGGCTTATAAGGTACTTATACTTTCTGAAAGGTCTATAGGAAAAATGCATGGGAAATGCTTTTCCGGGCCTGTCGTCGTCTATTCCAAACATGCAAACATGACCCACTTTAATTACTTCGGTCTATATGTAGCTTTATGAATAGTATTAAGATGTTATTGTATTTTTAAAATTTGTATTCAGTTAATAAAGTTAATAAGTTAATAATTAAAATATAGCAAAAATAGCTGATCTACAAGCTCAAAATGCGAGTTAATATGCAATGTGGCCCATCTGGGGTGAGTGTGGAAATATAGTGGCCCTCTGGAGTGAGTGTGGAAATATAGTGGCCCTCTGGAGTGAGTGTGGAAATATAGAGGCCCTCTGGAGTGAGTGTGGAAATATAGTGGCCCTCTGGAGTGAGTGTGGAAATATAGTGGCCCTCTCCATCGTCAAAGTTGCCCCACCCCTGGCTATTAGCATTATGAAACTCTAACCTTCCAGGGACGTGGCGGTAGGCCAGCTTCAAGTCGTTGACGTCCGCCTGTGTGAAGCTCTGGCGAGCCGCCAGAGGCTGATCGCTCAGCAGCAGCCGGCCGTAGCGCGGAGGCTGCGTGAGGGTGAAGGTCAGGTTCGCGGGCGGGGTGTCGGGGTCGGTCAGCTCCAGGTGTTCGGGGGTGATGAGGGTGTGGGCGGCGCCCTCGAGCAGCTGGAGGCCAGCGTTGCGGCTCAGCGTGGGCGGGATGCGGTCGCCGTGCTCGATGCGGAAGTGCAGCGTTCCACTGCGAGACGTGTCGCCGTTGGTCACCACGAAACTGTATGAAAGAGAAAAACAAGAACACCACGCGTATCGTTAACTGCCATGTGATACAAGCGCTCTCCGCTGTGCATCTGCCCACCCCTCCCCCCCCTTTTTTTCCTATTGTTTTTATTTTATTTTTTTTTTAACGTGTATGTTTCTCTGTCACGACCTCCCGGCCGTTGTTTTCGTTCGTTTACGACATTTTCAGGGCTGTAAAGGTGATTTGCTGTTTTTGAGGGAGGGGGGCCAGGGAATTCCACACTGGGGTGGCAGTGCTGTAGAAGGAGAATCTACCCATATGTTTGTTCATTTTAAAAGTGGCCCGTATACCAGATCGTTCTCCCTCTAATATTGTGGCTACTAGAGGGGGTTTTCATGATTCTGAATCCATTGCAAGCATTTGTTTTGCACGAAAAACACTCCTTGGGCTAAAACGGCAACACCACGTTTTCATGACATGGTTAACCTGAAGGAGTCGGCCTCAGCGTGGTGGCTGTAGTGTAACGACCCTGCAAAAGCACCCTGCAAAAGCACCCCATTCGACCCGTATCTCTGCATTCAATCGGCGAAATCATCCGTTATCAGCACCTTTCAATGAGCTCAGTATGGCCATACTGGCATACTCACTGTTTCAGTATGTCATTATCACCTATTGTCATTATCACTGATGTCCTGACGGAGGCGCGCCGTGTCTGGTGGCCTTGAGCCACGTGAGGCACCGCCGAGCGAGGCGCTAGCCGAGCGAGTCGCCGTGCCGAGCGTTGCGACAGCCACCAGACCCGACTCAGCGCCGTCCGAGTTACGTCCCGATAGGCAGAGAATAGTATATATTAATAGCCCCTAGTTTCCATGCGCCGACAATAGTTGGAAATTACACGTCCACCAGGGGGAAACCTTGACCAGGCTATGTTCAGCCAAGGGTGAGTATGCCAGTATGGCCATACTGAGCTCATTGAAAGGTGCTGATAACGGATGATTTCGCCGATTGAATGCAGAGATAACGGTCGAATCCGCTGGCAAAATACTCTTTGGCGTGGCTCTTTGCCTGCCTGCTCTGCTGAGTTGGAGATCGGGGTTCGACTCCAGCTCAGGATGCTAAATGTTTCAGGAGGAGGGGGTATAAGTTAGTGGTAGGAGGAGCAAGTTACGGCTGGGTCTCTTGCAGTGTCGTTATACAGCATGTTGTCATGGTTACCTGAAGGAGTCCGCCTCGGCGTGGTGGCTGTTGTCGTGGGTGTAGCAGACTCGGTGCGCCGCCACGTCAATCTGGGTGAAGGCGGCGAGGGGCACCCCGGGGCGCTGTGCCGCGTGAACATGGCCGTGGCGAGGAGCAGCTTGCACACTGTAGAGCAGCTGGTCCGCCGAACCGGAACCGTCCGTGGCCGACAGCACGTCCGTGGTCAAGACCACCCGGTCCCCCTCGGTGAGGACCACGGGGCTGGTCACCAGCACGATGGCACCTACGCACGCACGCACACACACACACACACACACACACACACACACACACACACACACACACACACACACACACACACACACACACAGTGTTAATTGTGTCGACTTAAACTATGACGAAAAATGTTTGTTGACTACTGTTTTTCACTGACAAAAACTAAATATGAAGTAAGCTATGATGATTAAAACTAGAAAGGTCGCAATTTAAAAAAATTGCAAAGTGTGGTTGCCGCAGTGGCTTACATATGCCCCTCCCACTGATATTGCCAGCCAATTACAATGTCACGTCACCCCTTCGATCATGCGTAAGTAATTCGGAGGGGATTTATCCCCCAAAAATCATGTTTTTGCGACAAACGGTTACATTTTTCGAATTTGCGGCACCCCCTATGGATGAAAATGGAATTGCTTTTGGCTTTTGGTTGATTGAACCACCCGCGACATGTGATTCAAGTTTGGCATGGATCGAACATTTCGTTCGTGATTTATGGTATTTTTTGTAAAATAGGCCCCTCCTACTAACTTCGGACGACGATTACGGCCGAACGATACGCACTATCAAAATTCCGCCGTTCGAGTTTTCATTGGAAAGGTCCGGAGATCATGTGTACAGATTTTTGTGAGATTTGGACAAAATCTGTAGGAGGAAAAGCAAAAAGTGTGTTTTGGATCAAATTCAAAATGGCGGAAAATCTATCATGACGCAAATGGGCGTGGCCTATATGGGGAGATGCGTCATGACCCACGGAATCCAGGGAAAAAATCATTTTGATTTTACGACCTACGGTTCAAGAGTTATAAGCCAAAACGTAAAGTGGGCTGTTATAGCGCCACCATGAGGCCGACCGATAACATTATAAGTTAATTAATTTTAGTAATTATTATGAACCTACCCTCCAAGTTTTGTAACAATAGTGCTTACAGTCTCTGAGGAAAAAATACTTGAATGTGAGAAAATGCGAAAAATCGCATTTTCCCATTCATGTCAATGGGGAAATTTTATTCACTAATAAATTAATATCAATTAAACTATACAACATTTCTCTTAAAAAAATACAAGCACATCCTTCCCGATGAAGCCGGTCAATTTGACATATGGCTCAAGTGCGTACAGTCAAAACTGTGGGAGGAGTAGTATTTCAAAATAAAGGTTACTCCAGTAAAATAATAAAGTGTTACAAGTACTATAGTCTGGTTGCCCTTTAGGGCAACCACACTAACTATGTCTAAATATACTGACAATTTCATCAACAAGTAAAAACTAGACTAAATTAATGTTAGGGAGGGCCTAGTGGAGAACTTGAGAAAGAGATCCAGTAGAACTAAAGGACAAGTCATGTTCTGTTTGGTTGCATGCGCTCAGCCAGTCTACAAAGCTGGCATTACAACATCAAGGCCCGCCAAAATATGTTTTAGTCGACAATATCGACTGTAGATTTTATAATATTTGGAATACATGGACTCCCTAGGGAAGGAGAGGCGGAAAGCCTGGAAGGATCTTGTGGAGAACATCAACATGACTCAGAACAGCCAAAAAGCGTGGTCCACCATCCGGAAAATAAACGGTGATAAGATCACACCACCCGCTATATCCGACGTAACACCAAACCAGGTTGGGAGCCAACTGGTGGCCAACGGGAGACGAGCAGAAAAGCGCAGGGCCAAAGGACAACACCATCTCACCATCATCCCGGGCAGTCAACAGAACATGTCCATCCTAACCAACCCTTGAGGAGTTTGAAGCAGGACTAAACACCATGAAGCTGGGCAAAGCTGCAGGTCCTGATGACATACTGTCTGAGATGATAACCCACCTAGGCCCAGTCGCCAAACAATGGCTATTGGACATGTACAACATCTGCCTACAAACCCAGCACATACCAACGATCTGGAGGAAAGCCATCATCATTGCTCTTCTAAAACCCGGAAAAGACCCCAACCTCCCCAAAAGCTACCGGCCCATCTCCCTGCTTTGCACCACCTACAAGCTGTTCGAGAGACTACTCCTCAGCCGACTATCCCCCCAGATAGACGCTGAGCTAATTAGAGATCAAGCTGGATTTAGACCGGGAAAATCCTGCACAGGCCAACTGCTAAACCTCACCCAGTACATCGAGGACGGCTACCAGAAGAAGCTGATAACAGGCGTTGCCTTTGTTGATCTTTCGGCAGCTTATGACACCGTCCAACACAGGCTGCTGATCAAAAAACTTTCGACATCACAGCAGATGCCAAATTGTGCAACACAATCAGATGTCTCCTGAGCAACCGGATGTTCTACGTCACACTCAACAATAAAAAAAGCAGATGGTTCCACCAGAACAACGGGCTGCCGCAGGGCAGCGTCCTGGCACCTCTCCTCTTCAACGTCTACACCAACGACCAGCCCCTACCAGAAGGATGCAGCAGGTTCATCTACGCAGATAATAATAATAATAAACTTTATTTGTATAGCACCTTTCATACATAAATGCAACTCAAAGTGCTTCACAGGGCAGTACATAAAAATAGCAATAAAACACAGGCAAGCAGTTAGACGGATAAAACAATGGTAAAGAGCAAACAACAAAAAAAGCATAAAAACATAGATGGACGAGAAACAAAGCACACCGCAAAAGGTCAGAATAGAGAACTCAACTAAAACTAAAACTAAAACTCAATTAAAAGCAAGAGTAAAAAGGTGAGTCTTGAGTTGAGCTTTAAAAATGTCTACAGAGGGTGCGTGTCTAAGTTGAAATGGAAGTCGATTCCAGGCTGTAGGCCCATAGAAGCAGAAGGCTGCCTCACCATATTTTTTTGTAGACATTTTTTAGGCACTTCAAGCAGGCCAGCAGTGGAGGACCTGAGGGGGCGGTGAGGAACGTATCTGGGTAGGCATTCGCGGAGGTATGAGGGTGCAAGACCGTTTAGGGATTTATAAACAAGTAAAATAATTTTAAAATCAATCCTAAAAACCACCGGGAGCCAATGTAGTGAGTGTAAAACTGGAGTAATATGATCTCTCATCTTAGTTTTGGTTAAAACCCTAGCAGCCGCATTTTGAACAAGTTGGATTCTGTCTGTTGACTTCTTTGGCAGGCCCGAGAGGAGGGAATTACAGTAATCGAGACGCGAAAAAACAAAAGCATGGACCAATGTTTTAGCATCATCTAAAGATAAATATGCTCTTATACGTGCGATGTTTCGAAGATGAAAGAAAGCTGTCTTGGTAGCTTGATTAATGTGCGCATTAAAATTCAGATCTGAATCGATAATAACCCCTAGGTTCTTTACTGTCGACTTACTTCCTACATTTAGGTTACCGAGTTTATTTTTTATCAATTCTTTTTGCTCATTAGAGCCAATTATAAGAACTTCTGTCTTATCCTCGTTCAGTTGGAGAAAGTTCTCACTCATCCAGCATTTAATGTTGGACAGACAGGATAGCAGTGGGTCAAGGGCAGAGGGGTCATCAGGGGCTACGGAAAGATACAGCTGCGTATCGTCCGCATAGAAGTGGTAATTCACTCCGAGGGCGCTAATGAGTTCTCCCAGCGGCAATATATAGAGGGAGAACAATAGAGGACCAAGGATTGAGCCCTGTGGAATACCGGAATCAATATTGTGCGTGTCCGATACAAAGTCGGCTAGGCTGACAAAATAGCTTCTTCCTGATAAGTATGAGGAGAACCAGGATAAGGCCGTGCCTGAGAGGCCTATCAAGTGCTCGAGACGTTGTATTAAAATTGAGTGATCAATTGTATCGAAAGCGGCCGTTAAGTCCAGGAGTAGTAGAACGGACACATGTTTCTTGTCGGCGGATACCCTGAGATCATTGATTACTTTTACAAGTGCCGTTTCAGTGCTGTGCCCTTTTCTGAAACCGGATTGAAATGTATTATGTATATTATTGTTCTGCAGAAAAATGTCTAGTTGGAGAAAGATGATGTTTTCTATTACCTTGCCCAGAAAAGGGAGATTGGAAATTGGTCTGTAATTTCCCAACACAGAGGGATCAAGGTTATTTTTCTTAAGTAGTGGCTTAACTACAGCCGTCTTCAGTGAGTCAGGGAAGATGCCTGATTGTAAGGAGCTGTTTACAATTTGCAGGATTTCTCCAAGTACACACTCTAGCACCTCTTTGAGGAAGGGGGTGGGAATACCGTCCAGTGAACATGTGGATGAGGACATCTGCATTATTCCTCTTCCTCGACTGTATGGAAAGACGGCAGGCTTCCCCTAGGGCGAACAAGCGAGGCACAATTTGCTGTGTTTGCAGCAGCTACATTTATGATGCCAGCTCGAATGTTAATGATTTTGGCATTAAAAAAGGATGCAAACTCGTTGCACTTAGCAGTAGAGGCGGGAAATGATTGCTTGTAAGACTGGGGAGGGTTAAGTACACGTTCAATAGTGGAAAATAGTACTTTTGCATTTTTCTTGTTCTTAACAATGATGGCCGAGAAATATGCCTGCCTAGCCAAGCGCAAAGCTCTGTTGTAGGTAGCTGTTGAGATCTTAAGAGTCTCTAGATTGATCGTGTTTTTATTTTTTCTCCAGACACGCTCTGTTCTGCGACAGTGTGTCTTAAGTGAGCGTGTATGCTCATTTATCCAAGGTGTTATTTTGGAGTTGCATTTCTTTTTGGTTTTTAACGGAGCCACTATATTAAGGGCAGATTCTACTTTGAAATTAAATTGTTGGACCATATCATTCACTGAGGGAGTGACCAGTGATGGGGGAGCAGGTGTGAGATGACGGGGAAAAGCAGTGGCGGTGGATGCGTTAAAAAAACGTTTTTTTATAGTATATTCTGTGTTGTTTTTTCCTAGAGCCGTAGTAGTCATATTAAAACATAGCAAGTAATGATCTGATAACTCAGGCCTTTCAATGGTCCTATCAATCCTAATATTCAGGTTTCTGCTCATGACCAGGTCAAGGGTGACCTAGCCATGACAACACAGCAGCATACCTTCCCAGAAGTGGAGTCAACCCTGGAACAAGGACTGACAGATATGTCCACATACTATATGGAAAACCACCTGCGTCCAAACCCCGGGAAGACACAAATCTGCAGCTTCCACCTTAAAAACAAGGAGGCCAAACGGGAGCTCAATGTAATCTGGGACGGAGGCTTGAGAACCACCAGCACATGGTCTACCTGGGAGTGACCTTAGACCGTACCCTCAGCTACAAAGAGCACATCCAGAAGACGAGAGCCAAGGTGTCCACCAGGAACAACCTCCTTCGCCAATTAATCGTTTACCCGCCAGGAACATAGGAATATTAACACGTAGAATCTTGTAGCCTGCCACAAACGGAAAAGCCGTTTTAACAGCGATGTATTCATTAATGCATGTTTTAATACGATCGTATCGAAATCTACCGTCCGTTAGCTTTGTTATGCTTCTGACACAATGGGCGCGGCCATTTTGAAAATGCGCGCGCATCCACTAACATTGCCGGCTCTGTTTTCAGACGGCTTTATCTCACAGAAGCGACATTGCAGAGGACGCTTTGTCCCAGACAAGCGTTTTCAGCGGCCTGTAGCAGGCGCTGTGATACTCGCGGTCCACTTTTTCCACCACCGACCGAGAGAACGAGCACCAGCTTCGTCAACACACACGGAATGGTTTCATAGTAAAATGCGATACGGATATTTGGCTCTTCAAAGTAAGTGTCACGCGTGATTAAACCATGGCAATACGCAATCGAGGGATTAATTAATGGCGGCAGGCTAAGAGTTAACCAACTCAAAGTGGGGAGCTCACCCAAGCACGCTGCGCACAACGGCACTAGCCCTGTGCTTTTCTACCGCCGAATATGCCTGCCCTGCATGGTATAAATCAAGTCACGCACGCAAACTAGACCCTATCCTCAACGAGACCTGCAGGATAATGACTGGGTGCATCAAAACGACCCCCATACCCTCCCTCTACGCCCTCTCTGGAATCGCCCCCCCTGACATCCGCAGAGCAGTCACCGCCAAAGCCGAGCGCACAAAGCAGGCCCATGACAACCGGCACTCACTGCATGAACACTTTGCCCCCCAAAAACGGCTCAGGTCCAGAAGTAGCTTCCTGGATACCACTGCAGAACTGGAGACCACACCATCTGTCGCCAGGACCACGGAGTGGCACAGCCAGTGGAGCAGCATGGGTAGCCAGACAACCCAGTGGACAGAGAGAGGCATCACCCCAGATGAATGTCTAGCGACTGGTCATGACCAATCTTGGGCCGTCTGGAAAACCCTGAACCGTCTGCGGGTCGGTGAGGGACGCTGCAAGGCATCCATGAAGAAGTGGAAACTGACTTTTTCTGATGCATGAGTGTGTGGCGAGCCACAAACAATGGACCACATCATGGGATGTATCTCTGCTCCTCAATGCACTGGAGATGACCTGGCCGAACCAAATGCCGCTGCACTCGCCTGCGCCAACCACTGGAAAGACGTGATATAGAGGATGGCCAGACACGACGAAGATTCCCCTTACATATGAAATATGTTGGGTGGAGAGATAGTCTCTTCACTCAGAGAACAAAGGTTACAAAGTAACCATACGTTATTCCTTGCACATGGAGGAATAAACCTCCATGTGCAACTTAAGGATGCTGCCCTGTGTTGTGTCCTTCCTTGCCCTGGGTAGTGACTAGTTTGACTCAGGCCAGGTGTGACTGCTTAAATCAGTCATCCTCCATCTCACAAATGGGTTAACACAGTCAAATCCGGGTCATTCCCGTGCACATTCGACCCCCTGACCTTTGTGGGCGACCCTCACTGAGATGAAGAAGGTGTCCGTCGTCGGGCTCCGGTTGTCACCGTCACTGAGCTGGAAGCGGAAGCTGTCGTGACCTTTGAACCCGGCGGTGGGGGCGGGGGCGGCGTGGGCGTAGCGCACCCGGTTCATGTCCACGTCGTCCTGGGTGAAGTTCTGACCCGGGGAGAGCTCCGCCCAGTCTGACCTCTGACCCGCAGAGAGCTCGGCCCAGCCTGGACGCGCCTGTGGAGAGAGCAGGACCACACAGGACACACGCACGCACGTAACGCGCGCGCGCGCGCACACACACACACACACACACACACACACACACACACACACACACACACACACACACACACACACACACACACACACCAACTTCATCTTTTTTATTTCTATCTTCTTTTTAATTTTTTAATTATATTGGAACGTTTAAATCCTATACGATTATTATAGGGATTTCATAATCCTATTTACACAATGATTAGTCTTTAGGGTTCTCTGACTCTGACTCTTAAAACGTAACCAAACGTTAGAGAGGTTACTGTACCTTTAACGTAGAGTGGAGGTTACTGTACCTTTAAGGTAAATAGGAGGTTACTGTACCTTTAAGGAGAGCTCTCCGTAGCGCGGCGTGACACTGAGGATGTAGAACAGCTGCTCACTACTAGAGTCCAGGTCCTCACTCTGCAGGACCACGCTGGAGATCACCCTGTTCTGCAGAGAGGACACCTCCAAGCCCGCGTTCCTGACGCACGCACGCACGCACGCACGCACGCACGCACGCACGCACGCACGCACGCACGCACACACACACACACACACACACACACACACACACACACACACACACACACACACACACACACACACACACACACACACACACACACACACACACACACACACACACACACACACACACCAATTTCACCTTTTTTATTTCTATCTTCTTTTTATTTTTTCAATTATATTGGAACGTTTAAATCCTATACGATTATTATAGGGATTTCATAATCCTATTTACACAATGATTAGTCTTTAGGGTGCAGGTTGTGTTCCATTCAATATCCTTCTCCTATCCCTGCAGCTCACAAATCTTGCTGTACTTCGCCCAGCTGATATGGGTGGTTTTTTGCCATTGGTCATCTTTAACCCATTTTGGGCAGGAACCCCATTAGTTGTTTTAAGCATTATATTATGCTTTAGCTGTTGAAAAATAGCAGATCTACAAGCTCATAGCGCGGCACCGAGTGTCATGAAAATGTGGCACAAATCTTTGAATATATATTCTTTCAGAGCGAACGTTTTTAACTCAAGTCTTTGCTTCTGAGGGGTTCCTGGAATAACATATTTTCAGACTGGGGTCGGTGGCCAATTACATATCATTTTTGGGGTCCTTGACCCAATTTCAAGGTCTAAATGGGTAAAAAGAATATATATATATAGCGTTGGTACCTCAGTAGGCGAGGTGTCTCATCGTTGACGGGCGTCACAGTGATCTGCATCGTCCCCTGGACTGAATGAAGTCCGTCTGTCACCTGGACGGTCACCCTGTCCCCCTGCGTCTCTGTGTCATCATGGAGGTACACTATCTGGAGGCCTAGAGGAGAGAGGAGAGCAGATTTACACTATCTGTGGGCCTAGAGAAGAGAGGAGAGCAGATTTACACTATAGGCCTGGAGGAGAGAGGAGATTTACACTATGTAGGCCTGGAGGAGAGAGGAGATTTACACTATAGGCCTGGAGGAGAGAGGAGAGGTGATTTACACTATAGGCCTGGAGGAGAGAGGAGAGGTGATTTACACTATAGGCCTGGAGGAGAGAGGAGAGGTGATTTACACTATAGGCCTGGAGGATAGAAGATCGGAGCTAATATCGGAGGGTGAGGTTCCATACGGGGCTAATATGGACCTTATGGTGTGTTCTCTATATATATAATAGCTCGGCTATTTTCAAAGGGCCGAAATGTATATAGGGCCAAAGTGGTCAACGTATAGGCTATATTTTGTAATAGTAATCAAAGTACAAAGTAACTAGTAACTAAAGTTTTCAAGTAACTCTAGCGATGGCCTGGGTCCAGGCACCTTGGCGGGTATCTGTCATGAATGCATGACAGTGTGTCGCAGGTTTGAGTCCCGATCCCGACAAACTTTACTGTGTGTCTTCCCCCCGCATCTCTCTCCCCATTTCATGTCTACCAATAGAGGGTATGCGCGTGACATCATTATCATATCTGGAAGTTATGCGGGAACGCCTACCGAGTGGCAAAAAACTACTTTCTGGCCCATTCATCCACACAGAAAAGTCCTATTTGATTGCATTAAATGACGTTAAACAATGTTAAACTCACTTTTCCACTCACTTTGCCACTCAATGTGCCACTCGATTTGCCATTCGCTTTATGCATGTACATACTCTCTATTGCTACTCAAAAATATAATATAACAAAAATATCTTAAAAATCATAATAATTGTAGTGGAGCAAAAGTACAATATTTGCCTCTGAGATGTAATTGGGTAGAAGTAAGTACTTGGAAATTGGAAATACTCAGATAAAGTGAAAATACCTCAAAACTGTATTTCCGTAAATGTACTTTTTACGGAAATACAATTAAATATTTATGTATTTACTAGAGCTGGGACTCGATTAAATTTTTTAATCTAATTAATCAGAGGCTTTGTAGTTAATTAATCTCGATTAATCGCATTTTAATCGCATATCATTATTTGACCCGAGAACAGTGAGAAAGCTATTTTTTTAAATGGATTTTGGTATACTAGTGAATCAATGAATAGTGAATACATAAGTTTAAGCAATAAAACATTGTTTTTGTAATTTGTAGTAATAATAGGGGTAATAAATTATAATAATATCTCAAAATTAATAATTTATATAAAGCTTTTCTGAGTACAAAAAAATGCTTTACAAGGGGGACATGATAAATCAAAAACAACTTTATTAGAGGAAAAACACTAAGGAATGAAATAGCTGGGGAAAGCAATATTGAAGGTTTGGATGGTGGGGGCATGTCTCTGAGTGTTTGGGGAATGCATTCCACAGGGTTGGGGGGGGGCTTGGTGCAGCAAAGTGACATGACCATAACAAAGCACCTCTGTGTTTCTTCCGTGGACATACAGTAACAGCCATTAACAGATTTTACATTTTATTTGGCCATAACCGTTTAGTTAGAAACCATGTCATCTGGTCGGGTCCTTGAATTGCTACTGGTAGTTGGAATGACGTTAGCTCTGATCCATAGTGTTAGAAGGAGGAAAGTAGGCTTTCACATATTTTTTTGTGCTAAAAACAAGGGGCTGCACAGCCTGCACTTCCGTGGGTGTGAGGGGAAAGGATCAAATTAAGTACCATAGAACTCCTCCTGAGTCCTAACTACGCTAAGGACCAGAGCTACTGTTGTTGACGTTAGCTTCCAGGCTAGGCTCGGTGCAACATGTTTCGCATCGAGCCGATACTGGAGGATTGACGAGGTGCGGTCTTCGGTGATATGCGAATTCTTTATTGAATAATTGCACACAACTGTGCTGTAATCCACGCTATCATCGGATAGCCTTTTAAATCCTATTTCCAATCCACGGGGACAAGCAAAGTGATCTCAGCGGCTTCCCCCGGTCTGGTGAACTGTCTGGTGGTGTTATTGTTCCCCCAATGCTACTGGGGCATACCATTCTAAAGGGGGGTGGTTTCCACTCCCTGTAACAACGGACACTTCACTCGGTGAACTGGGTGGTGCGCCGGTCCATCTGAAAACTGTCCAGTGACAACGTTCCGCAGTGAAAAAAATAGTGCGATTAAAATGCGTTAATTTTTTTAACGCGTTAATTTTTCTGTAGTTAATTAATCTCAATTAACGCGTTAAAGTCCCGGCCCTAGTATTTACCTTGTCTCAGTTCCTGCAGGGTGAAGGAGTGTACATGGAGGCTCTGGTGGAGAAGCTGCTCTCCCATGTCTCTGTACCTGGAGAATGGATTAATAACAACTATATCAGTTATGCAATATAACTATATCATCTATATAGTATGTTACTACAATGTAACTACATCATATGTACAGCGTATGTTACTACAATTTATTACATGGCTTGGTTGAATGCTTGATTCTGATTGGTCAATCGCTGAATTCAGCGGTGAGTTATGTCTTGATAATGACCGCTCCGCTGTATAACAGACCTCTGCCTAATCAAACCCTCTGAGCACCAGCTGTGCGGCTGCGCCCCGCTTGATTTACTGCTGTTTCCAACATGACAGCCATGTAAACACACAATGTCATTTACAGCTAAACATTGCTCTCAAAAATGTTTTTGAAAACATTTGAGCAAGAAATAGACGAAGCAGGACCCGGAAATGGATTCTATTTGATCAACTCACTTCCTTGTTTTCCGACAGTGCATGCTCCAGCCCTGCAGCTGGCCAGACACAACCAGCGCGAACTTATGGAATACTTTTTTTGTCGTGTTTTGGGTCATGTATTAATTTATGTTAGGTAGCCATGTAATAAGCGGGTGTACATAATTCACCTTCAGGGAGTGTAACCACCTCGGCTTCGCCTCGGTGGTTAAACTCCCTGTCGGTGAATTATCTCCCGACAATGACCACCTAGCCAGATATTATCCCTTACTAACAATTATACGTATGGTACAGCATGTTAATACAATACAACTATTACAATCTTATGGTATGTATGTTAATACATTATAACTATATCTGTATGGTACAGTGTGTTAAAGCAGGGGTTCTCAACCCGTGGGTCGCGACCCCTCGGGTTGCAACTGAATGGCTGGAAAGTGGAAATGAAGAGTTTACATAATAGTACACATAGTACATGCATACACCTTCCCTGATGATTATATCTGGTTTCAGTATTTATTTATGGTGTATTGTCTCTATTATTAAGGTTATTGTAGCAGTCCATTTATATTGGGGGTCGGGAGGGGGCGGGGCGGGGGTCCCCGGCCAAAAACGTTGAGAACCCCTGTGTTAAAGGACCACTTATAATTGGTCCTAATGTTCATGATAAAATGCCATAATTTTGTTCTACTCAGTCTGTGTTTCATAGGAGGGCTGTGGTCAGATCAGAAACCGTCCACCAGTGACATCAGCATTAGGCTTCTTTTTTGAAAACAATTAGATTTGTATTATCGTGAAAACGATGGTTTCCATTATTGCATTGCAACTTTTCAGAAATAGAAAGACTGCTTGTAGCTTGTATTCCCCATTGTTGATGTCACTGGTGGGCGGGTTTCTGAACTGCCCACAGCCAGTAGGAAAAAAATGGTTGCATTTCATCATGAACATTAGTGAGGACCAATTATCTGAAGGTAGGTTAACGTTGAAAAGTGGTGAAGTGGTCCTTTAATACACTATAGGCAGTATCTGCATGGTAGGGCATGTTACTACACCAGTGGTTCCCGAACCTTTTCATGTCAATGACCCCCAAAATGACACTCATTAGCAGTGGCGTGCACAGATAGACACTAGGGGGTGCTTTTGGCAATGTGCCCTTTTGAAAAACAAAAAAAAAAAAAAAAACTTATTTCCCCTTTTTTTTTTTGATTTTTCAAAAATAGCAGACCTACAAGCTCATAGCGCGCCACTCGGTGGCGCGCTATGAGCTTGTAGATCTGCTATTTTTCAATAGCTAAAGCATAACATAATGCTAACACCAAAAGGGGTTCCCGCCCAAAATGGATTAAGGCAACCGGCCGGTTCCACGCGCTGCACAAGGTGCCCTTTTTTAACTTGAGCACCTGCCCCTCTAAATGTCTGTGCACGCCACTGCTCATTAGCCTGCGGACCCCCATTAGAAAACAAATGCCAAGGACCCCCATAAGAGAAGATGTTTACAGCTGTAGCAGTGATGTTCAACCATTTTCATTTCAAGGACCCCCATAGTTTGATATGCAACAGGCTACGGACCCCCATTTAATGGCATTTATATCTCTGAGACCTTCATTTATATTGTAAAATCAATGTTTAATTTAACTCTGTGAGTGTACAAATGGAACGGGTCCATTTGGTTCCATGTATACCCTCTCAGAGTTACAGACCCATACTGTAAGTCTTTGTTTCCTTCTTCTATGAAATTACTTAAATCTCAAAAAAGGTGGGCATAATAAGCTTCGGCTTCAGCCCTTTCCTTTTCGGTCAATTGTATCATGTCAATCCTTTTTTCTGTATGTAATGTTGGGATAAACCATGACCGAGACAAATAAACTATCTATCTAAGGGTCCATTTGGTTCCAAACTATAATTTAGCTGGGGACCCCCTGGAACTCCCTCAAGGACCCCTAGGGGTCCCCAGACCCCAATTTGGGAACCACGTGTACTCGCCCATCTCCCTCAGTACCTGCTCAGGTCCTTCCCGTAGATGCCGTTGAGCAAGGAGCCATGAGCCGGGGGTTGGACCACGGTGAAGGTCAGGAGGTCGGCCGGAGCGTCCAGGTCAGAGGCGTCCAGGAGGGACGGGGTTAAAAGCCTGACCCCGCCTTCCTTCACCTGAAGGTGTTATACGTAAAGGGATAACACCATTTAGACCCGACACCAGATTCTACAAAATGTAATGTCTTCTAAATCATGACAGTTTTCAGTTAAAAAGCCTATGTTTCTATGTCAGTGGTTCTCAAAGTTTTTCACGTCAAGGAGCCCAGAAACTGTAATTGGCCCCCGACCCCATCTGAAAATATGTTGTTCCTGGGACCCCCCAACCCAGAAGCAAAGGTTTGAGTTAAAGTGTTCACTGGGAAAGAATATATATTCAAAGATTTGCACACATTTTCACGATTTTTCAAAAATATGAGGTTGTGGATCCCCAAAAGGGGTTCCTGTCCTGAATGGGTTAACCCATTTAGACCTGAGGACGCGTCTGTGTCAGCCTTATAGCTTTTAACCACGTTAACCGTTATTTGAAACTTTAGCTTTTATTTTGGAAAAATCGTGAAAATGTGTGCTTGAATTTAATTGAATATTATATTCTTTCACAGTGAACGTTTTTTAAATCTAAATTTTATCCCATGATATTGTAACCCATTTTTTCACCCAGTGTCAATTATCTAATGTAATCCTGGGCGCTACACTTCCTCTGCCAACCTGGGGGGGGGGGTTCAGCGGACTGACCTCATGCTTCCTTCTATGCATGAGGAGTCCAAGCTGCTTCTTTTCACCTGACAGGGAAGAGTTTCCCTGGCCGAACGTAGCGCGTGGATTCCGTGGAAGGAACACGTTATTCTCACCAGTTCCTTTCCCCTCCATCAGGCTGGCCAGGGGGAGGCAGTTTAGAGACCAGGATCACTGCATGTTTTTGTGAGATATACCCTAGGGGACACGGGGAGAACATGCAAACTCCGCAGATGTTGGACTGTACTGTATCTAAGATGATCCTTTTGAAACTTCTCAAGGGAACTTTCAAAGCTGATTTTAGTCTGGACTGTAGATCGTTCCACGACCAAGGGCCAAAGAAGGTCAGACATGTTTTACCCCCCTCGGATTTGAATCCTGGTACTACACACCACAGCCAAGCATTTGACCTGAGGTTGAGGCCATTTTGGACCAAGTCAAATTTGGATGAAATGTAAGACGGCAGGTCACCCAGAATGGCTTAATAAATGAAAATATGCCAATGCTGCAGCCTGCGAGATGCCAATGAGAATCAACCGACCCGCACCATATAACGTGCAATGATGTGTTCTGAAAGGTGAATTAGTTATGAATCTCAATGCAGCATGGTACAAGGGATCCAATTTGGCCAAGGTGGAGGAGCAGGCAAACCTATAAATGGTATCACCATAATCCAATTGGGACAGGAAGAGACCAAAGACCAGTTTTTCACGAGCTGAACAAGCAAAACAAGCCTTCAATCTGTAGAAGAAACCCAGAGTGAATTTAAGCTTTTTGCACAAGGAATCAATATGAAATTTGAAATGAAGGTGTTTATCCAACCAAAAGCCAGGTATTTGTAGCGCTCCACTCACGGAGATGGTCACTGGTGCTGAAATAGCTCGTGGAGTGAACAACATAGCTTTAGTTTTATTGCCATTTAACAATAATTTGCTCTTTATTAATTAATTTTGCAGGGAGACGAAATCAAAGGACAAATTTGCTACAGCCACCTCAAGAGTCGGTGCACAGGTGTACAGAACCGTATCATCTGCATACATGTGATACCTAGAGTGCTTTGATTGACTACAGATGTTGTATCGAACCCTGAGGGACACCTCAGGACACAGATTACCCAGCGGGAATCGAACCCACACAGCAAACGTTTTAACTCAAATATTAAATGATCCATGGGACATATTTAACCGGGGCAATCACAACAATATTAGTTTGTAATATATCGTCGCTGTCTGGCAGAAACCAGATAACTCCATTTTTCAGGGTTTTTATTTTTATTTTTTTAACACCCTTTAATGTCGGTGTGTTGGTTAAAAAAAAACAGCACACCCTTGTGAAGTGAGGGGCACTCTCATCATCAAACATCATCTCATTCTGGCCAATCACAATTTGCATCCTCACCTTCGTCTTCAATGTTTGTGTTTACACAGACAAAAGGTCAAGACAGATTGCTGTACCCGCACTGTTGGGATGAAAAGAGAGTTGTGCCAGAAGCTCTCTGTCTACCGAGCCATATCTTCGTTCCTACTCTCACCTATGGTCATGAAGTGTGGGTCTTGTCCGAAAGAATAAGGTTGCGAATACAAGGGGCCAAAATGAGTTTTCTTCGACGGGTGGCTGGCAACTCCCTTAGAAATAGGGTGAGAAGTTCAGTCACACGAGAGCGACTCGGAGTAGAGTCGCTGCTTCTTGGCCTGGAAAGGAGCCAGCTTAGATGGTTCTGGCATCCCTAGGAAAGTCCTCAAGGCACGTACCACTGTATCCAAGTAATATAATATTATTACTTTTTTAAGGAGTAATATGTAATAAGTAACATATTACTCTCTTGAGTAATATTGCCCAACACTGCTGATAAAGCAGCTAACTACACTCAATCTCTCCCCCTCTCATGCAAGTATCTGACAATATATAATACATAGCGTGTAATTACTTGCGCAAGCAGAGCGCGCAAGTATTGTGGTCGTGCTGGTACGAATGCACGTGTATGCTTGGTAGGTATTGATGTTGACGTCATTAAGATATGTATCAATGCCGGGTTATAACGTATTTTAATGGTGACGTAATAAAGATGGCTGAGATTTGAAAGGTCGTAGCGGTCGACAGTACTTGCGCGCTCTGCTTGCGCACTAGTAGGCCAAGTAGGCAAGTAGGCACTCGACAGAGTGCAGTTCTAGTTTTGCTACACCACTGACCTAAAGACCAGGAAGTGTAGCTGTGATTGGACAACGTACGGTGAAGTTAACGAGGTGCAGAGACGGCGTCTCGTCATTGGTCGGATTGATGACGATGTAGATCGGGACGGGGGCGGAGCGATAGAGCCCGTCGCTCACGCTGACTGACAGCTGGTCCACGGTAGGCTCCGCCCCTCTGTGTTCCGACTGGACGTAGTTGATGTAGCCCAAGGTCAGGTGGACGAGAGTGAAGGATTCTGGGGGATTGAAAAACAGCAAAGTATAATGGGATCAGCTTTACATCAGAATACTGATATATTATTAATTCAGCTGTTACAATTCCAAACATGCAAACATGACCCGCTTTGTTTGCATGTCCAATGTGTTTGGATTTAGTTCATAAAGTTAACATAACTATAACTAAATTCATTTAAAATTAAATTAAAAGGTTCTTTTTCAGGAGTCCGATTTAAAAAAATGGCGATTTCAATTCAAATATAGCAAAAATAGCCGAACTACAAGCTCATAAAGTTAACATAACTATAACTAAATTCATTTAAAATTAAATTAAAAGGTTCTTTTTCAGGAGTCCGATTTAAAAAAATGGCGATTTCAATTCAAATATAGCAAAAATAGCCGAACTACAAGCTCAAAACGCGTCGCGATGCGACACGTTTTGAGCTTGTAGATCGGCTATTTTTGCTACGACAGTAGCCACCCAAATTTGTGCATGTACAACTTCTTGGTCTCAACTGCGCATATTTCTTTCCTTCCATGGAGCACCATGGAGCAACATGGCGTTGCCCGTACGGTCTTCGCGTCTCGTCCTCTTTAGACAGTCCTTGATGTAGTCCAGGAAGTAAGTGAGACCAGTGTCCATGACATCAGAGACACTGGGCTCACTGCTAAAATCTAAAATATCTGAAACCACATATTACACACAAAGACCCCCAGGAAAGTGTTCTAAATCTTCTAAACGTCATTAACATATTATATTTTTGCAAAAAGGGTGAAGTTTGGCTTCAACCCATTCAGGACGGGAACCCCTTTTGGTGTTTTAAGCATTATGTTATACTTTAGCTATAGAAACAACAGCAGATCTACAAGCACATCGAGTGCCGCTCTATGCGCTTGTAGATCTGCTATTTTTTTTAAATAGTAAAAATGTGGCGCAAATCATTGAATATACAGTATATGCTTTCAGAGCACACGTTTTTAATTCAAAGCTTTGCTTCTGGGGGGGTCCCTGAAGGAACAACATATTTTCAGATGGGGGGTCCGCAGCCAAATACAGATAATTCTGGGGGTCCTTGACATGAAATAGTTTGAGCACCACTGGCACTGACACAGAAACATAGGTTATTCAGAAAACTGTTAGGATTTAGAAGCCTTTTTTCTTTTTAGAATTGGCCTCAAGTCTAAAGAAATCACAACCGTGTGAAACGAGGGGCGCTCTTGTCATCGTACATACATCAATTTATGTTAGCGGACATTTGACATTAATACATAAGGTAGGTGGTCCCTTATTGGCCAAGCGCTCCCACCATCATTTAGCTCTTATCATCATACTCTGCATTGGATCGGCAAAATCATCCGTTATCAGTACCTTCGCATAGGGCCAGTATGGCCATACTGGCATACTCACCCTTGGCTGAACATAGCCTGGTCAAGGACTCCCCCTGCTGAACGTGTCATTTCCAACTCTATTGTCGGCGCATGGAAACTAGGGGCTACTAATATATACTATTCTCTGCCTATACTCTGGCCTTCGCAACGCTCGGCACGGCGACTCGCTCGGCTAGCGCCTCGCTCAAGGCCACCAGACACGGCGTGCCTCCGTCAGGACATCAGTGACATTATATGTGACATTATATGACTGATAACGGATGATTTCGCCGATCCAATGCAGAGACACCGGTCGAATGGGGTGCCATCATGCATCATCTCATACTGGCCAATCAGAATGCCTGTTGCCTGTGATTGGTTAGCTGATTTGCTCGTTTACATATGACGTACATTTTCCCTTCAATGTCAATGGCGTTTAATGTTTTGATGTTTAATTTACGTCATATTTAGCGGAATTTTGATGTAATTTCTCCGTTCATTGTCAATGGCAAATATTGAGCCGTGTGGGGACAAGATTTAGCAGACAATTGACCTGAATTCCCCTTTCATTGTCAATGGCAAATCTTGAGACGTGTTGGGACAAAAGCTGTTTATAGAAGGGGCTAGCGCCCCTTAAAAATGGGTTAAGCATTGACCCCGCGGCCCCGCCTCCCTTTGGATGTGAACCCCCACCCCCCACACAAAAAAAACATTAGAGCTGTATATCGGAGGGGCTAGCACCCCTCAAAAACAGAGAGATGTGTCTGTGTCGTAATGTTTTAGTTTCCCAACACTTTAAAAACTACACCGCAATGATAAGCTATCACCTCAAACTGGAATACGAATGCGTCTCAAGTCTGCACACATGTATGTAAGCACATGCATACGCATGCATGCACCCACGCAAGCGCGCGCGCACACACACACACACACACACACGCACGCACACACACGCACACACACTCGGTGTGCACTGACCCACAGGGACTCCAGCGTTGCTCTTCTCGGAGCCGGCGGCAGGCAGCGTGTTCTCCAGGTAGCCGTGCAGAGGAGGCGTGTCCAGGTAAAAGGTCAGCTGGTGGGCGGGGCTGTCGGGGTCCATGGCCCCCAGGAGCCCCTCTCCTCCCCCTCCGACCCCCCCTCCCCCACACACACACACTGAGGAGCCCTCGTCCACCACCAGCATGGAGGAACCTGCATGGGAGACACATGGTGGTCATTGTCACATTATTATTATTATTAAGGAAGGGAGGGAGGGAGGGAGGGAGGAAGGGAGGGATCTGTCTGTCTGTCTGTCTGTCTGTCTGTCTGATGAGAAAGGCCCATGTAAATCCTATACTGTAGCACATGACACTAGCGCTTCACATTTTGAACCGTAGGTTGTACAATCAATCTCTTTCTTTCCCTGGATCATTTGGTACATGGTGCAACTTGCCACGCCTATTTCCCCCTGACAAGATTATTATTATTATTATTTTGATACTGAACATATCAGACAGCACTGTACCACCAAACAATAGAAAATAACAATGTTCCAATATAACTCTGCTATTGTCGCACTCTGATGATGGTAAATGGTGCATTTATATAGCACCTTTATCCAAGGCACTTTACATAGATTGTGCATTACATTCACCAATTCACACACACATTCATACACCGATTGCGGCGGAAGCCATGCAAGGTACCAACCAGCACATCGGGAGCAATTTGGGGTTCAGTGTCTTGCCCAAGGACACTTTGACATGTAGACAGGAGGAGCCGGGATTCGAACCGCCGACCCATGGATCATTGGATGACCTGCTCTACCTCCTGATCCACAGTCGCCAGAGCAGTGATGATGTCATCAGAGAAGTGAGTCAGTGATTGGCTTCTCTTACCCAGGGTGACGGCGGGGACCTTGTTGTTGACAGGAAGCACGGTGACGTTGAGGTCGTAAACAGGAAGTGTCCCGTGCAGGGGGACGGGTGGGGGCGGAGCGTCTCCGTGGCAACAGCTGTCCGTCCCGCCGGCCTCGCCGTCCGACACGATGAGCGTGACCGAGTCCCAGACGGCGTCCGCTCCAATCTCCCCTCCTAAATGTAAACGATACAAGTCAAGCTGTTACAAATCATAAGTCTAGGGGTAAATGAGTGGGTAACATATGAAGGGGGAGCAGACACCAGGATCAAAATGCGAGGATTTATTATAAAGGTATGTAATAATTAAGGCTGTCAAAGTTAACGCGTTAATCGTGCGTTAACTCAACGTCCTTTTAACGGCGTTAATTGAATTAACGCGCGATTAACGCATGGTGAAGTTTGACAACGGTTGAGAGACGCATGCATCTGAATGCAGGCAGGCAGATTCCAATAGCCCCGCCTCTCTTTCATCCCCCCCCCCCCCCCCCCCCCCCCCCCCACTCTCTCTCTACCATTCCCACACTCAGTCGGACCGTCAGTACTATAGGGCTGCGCACTGGACAGTTGAGCTGTGAGCAGAGGCTGAATGCCTCCGTTCGGCTCGTTATTAATTAATTTGCTTCACAATGTGTTAGATCAGAAGCTCTTTGAAGTGGGCATTGGGCAAAAGCGAAACTCTGGCAGTTTTGGTTGACAAACATAGTTAGTTGTGGAAGCTTGATGCTAATCATGCTACAGCTACACAGACCATGCTAATGAGTGCTAAAGCTAATGTTGACTTGCAGGAGAGAGGGGCAGGGGCTCTCGTGTGTGTGTGTGTGTGTGTGTGTGTGTGTGTGTGTGTGTGTGTGTGTGTGTGTGTGTGTGTGTGTGTGTGTGTGTGTGTGTGTGTGTGTGTGTGTGACTGTGTGTGTGTGTTGAGTTTATGATTTTGTTTCCCTCTTCCATGGCATTTGCAATAAAGCAAGCATTCTCCCATGTTGAGTATTTAAAACTTGAAAAGACCACCAGTGGTCCCTGAGGGGATTCCAGGTGGCCCACAGCTAAATGATGGAGGGTTGGTAACCAAATTAATAATGAACCCTTATAGATCTTTAACTCTCAAGAGTTGAATAATTGTTAAACAAATGCATTATTTAAAGTTAATTTACAAGAAGTCTACACAATTAGAGAACTTAGAAAGAATGTTATTTTGATCAACATACAGCCTGTTATCTCTCCTAATGGTACCAACATCAATACAGTTCTTTAGTTTGGGCCTGGAAGGCTAAATGTCATCAAATGGTGGTCCTTGGCTCAAATGCAGAATAAATAATGGACCTTGATATGAAAAATCTAGAAAACCACTGATTTAAGGTATATTTAGAACGGATACAAAATATGCGATTAATTTGCGATTAATCAGCGATTAACTATGGGAAATCATGCGATTAATCGCGATTAAATATTTTAATCGACTGACAGGCCTAGTAATAATACATCAATCAAACATATAATACAATATTGGCTCACCAAACAAAAGAAACAATAAATAAACAACGCCTTTCCGAAGGGAACACATTTAACAATTAAACAATAAGGTAGATGTTCAAACAGTTAGTCGTGGTACGTAGCGGATCGAAAGGTGTGAGTCAGGCCTCAGACTAAACAATAACACTGGTTTAAAGACTCTTAACACTGGTTTAAAGACTCAGACTAAACAATAACACTGGTTTAAGACTCAGGCCTCACTCACACCTTTCGATACAACATTGTTGGATGCTAGATGTAAACAAAGGGTTTGTTTACATCTTGCCCCAATGCATTTCCAATGGAAGTCACATGGTTTGACACAACATTTGTGTTGTACGGCTTTCGGCTGTGTTTCGACTTCCCCCCAACCCCTCATACAACACAAATGTTGTGTCAAACCATGTGACTCCCATTGGAAATGCATTGTGAGCTTGCATCAGTCAATAAGTCTCATGCATCAGCTATACATCAAGCCGTTGTGAAGGTGTCAGGTCAGGCCTAAACAATAACACTGTTTTAAAGACGGACCTACCCTGCTACACGTAAACACCTAACAGTTTAAAGGCACAGTATGTAACATTGCCCTGTGTTTACATTACAAAGCAACATATTGCTTTGCCATTGTCACGCAATGATCAATGATCAATCCATCAATGATGGACAAAATAAATTGACAATTCCGTAAAAAAAGAAAGGGAGATCCAGTAGAAGCCCTAAGACAAGTTTGTAGATTGCCGATTTTAGGTATAAAGCAGGCATTACAACGCAATTGTGTGCACATTTATGTTAATTAAGTAATTCAAGCATGAATTCAAGTAATTCAAAGATGTTAATTAGATGTTAATTAACCTGTGTGACCATATACATGTTAATTATATGTTATTTAGATGTTACTTGATGTTAATTAGATTACAATTAGATGTTAATTAACCTGTGTGAACATAATAATGAGATGTTAATGAGATGCGAATTAACATGTGTGGACATAAGATATGTTAAAGAGATGTTAATGAGATATGAATTCATCTGTGTGAACATATTAGCCTAGATGTTAATGATATGTTAATGATATGTTAATTAACCTGTGAACATAGTAGATGTTAATGATATATGTTATTGAGATGTTAATTAACCTGTGTGAACGTAGTAGCTGCTAATTGGATGTTAATTAGATGCTAATTAGCCTGTGTGGACATAGTAGATGTTAATGAGATGTTAATTAACCTGTGTGAACATAGCAGATGTTAATGAGATGTTAATGATATGTTAATTAACCTGTGAACATAGTAGATGTTAATGAGATATGTTATTGAGATATGAATTCATCTGTGTGAACATATTAGCCTAGATGTTAATGAGATGTTAATGATATGTTAATTAACCTGTGAACATAGTAGATGTTAATGATATATGTTATTGAGATGTTAATTAACCTGTGTGAACGTAGTAGCTGCTAATTGGATGTTAATTAGATGCTAATTAGCCTGTGTGGACATAGTAGATGTTAATGAGATGTTAATTAACCTGTGTGAACATAGCAGATGTTAATGAGATGTTAATGAGATGTCAATTAACCTGTGTGAACATAGTAGATGTTAATGAGATGTTAATGATATGTTGATACTATGCTAATTAACCTGTGTGGACATAGTATATGTTAATGATATGTTAATGAGATGTTAATAATATGTTAATTAACCTGTGTGGACATATATGTTAATGAGATGTTAATAATATGCTAATTAACATGTGTGGACATAGTAGATGTTAATGTGATGTTAATGAGATGTTAATGAGATGCTAATTAACCTGTGTGGACATAGTAGATGGTGCCTTGCAGCAGGTCCCGTTGGGAGAACTTGTCCACGGCGAGCCCTGCCCTCTGCAGCTCTCCTCTAGAGGGCGCTCTGGCCAGCATGTAGGTCAGCTGGTCGTCGTCACTGTCGGCGTCCGTGGCCGACAGGTAGTCCACCGTCACCTGGACACGCCCACCCTCGTCACAGCTCAGCCCCGCCCACAGGCCCGCCCCCAGCTGAGGAGGGACGTCGTTCACTGGCAGCACCTGGAGGTGTTGACGCACGAAAAAAGGGCATTAGCCCATGTAGACCTGAGGGTCTGTGTCTGTGTCACCGTCTGTGTCACATCATAGCTTTTAAACACTTTAACCGTTACTTTTTAAACTTTAGCTGTTGGAAAAATAACAGATCTACAAGCGCATAGCGCGGCACCGAGTGCCGTGCTACGAGCGGCCAAATACAAATCATTCTGGGGGTCCTTGACATGAAATAGTGTGAGCACCACTGATAAAGAAAACATAGGGTTTTAGTTTTTCAGATTAGACATTTGTAGTATCTGTTCTCAAGTCTTAATGGGTTAACACATTCTAACCGCGATCTTCCATTCTTTATGAATTAGTTGACCATGCCTTGTTTTCAACAAAAAAAAGTAATAGAAGCATTTTCATGAATCCTTTAGCTTTGGAGTGGAAGGACTGGATTTTTTATCATGTGATTTCCGGGTGTATACTTCTCTGGGAGTCATACTAAAACTATGACGAAAAATGAGGAAACCTGAATAGAAGCTAAATAAAAACTAAGCTACGATGACTAAATATATTGACAATTTCGTCAACAAACTAGACTAAAATGGTAGGCAGGGACTAGTATAGATAAGAACAACCAAACATTTTATGTTTGGTTGTGTAGCAGAGTGGCTCACAGCCTCAGCCTGATTACTTAAAACTCTAATATCTTCCTCGGTCCATAGTATAGGGATATCCCTTTGGTGTAGTGTTCGACCTGGGTTAGAATCACAATGGTGCCGTGAGTGACCCGGATCAGGTTTCCCTGTGGGAGGAGGTCAAAAGGGGGGTGAGTGTAGGAGAGTGGCACACTCAAATATATCCCCCAGTCCAAGGGATATCCCTTTGGTCTAATGGTTAATATATTGGACTTTCATGCGGGAGACCCGAGTTCAAATCTATTGTCATATTGCAACCAAGTGTAAAATCAGGCTTAATGCCTGATTTGCCTGACAATAAACTATTCATTCATTTGTTGTACGACACTATCAAGTCACATTTCGTCAAAATCAACTGCAGATTTAGTCAACTAAAATCTTATGACATTTAGTCGACTAAAACTAGACTAAACACTAAAGCATTTCAGATGACAAAACTAAACTTGACTAAAACTAAATTACATTTTATTCAAAAGACCATGACTAAAATTAAATCAAATTTGCTATCAAAATCAAAACTAAGTCATAGCATCATTCTACGTCATTGAAAACTCCACATGACGTAGATCTATGTATCTATCATGGCAATCAATGTGTTTTAATGACTACGTTTGAGAACGTGCGTCTCCACTACAGTTTGATAGTCCGGCAGCCAACAGGCTTATTTTGTTTAAAGTGGGACATTTGGTATATTGTCCTTTTTTGTTTGTTGATTGTTTGTTTTTTTGGGCCTAAAATATTGTCTATATACATACTGTACATTCATGAATCCGCTTGCTGACCGGCTGTCGGTATTGAGCATTTTTTTATAGGGGATATATGCATAATGAAAGTTTGAATGTTTTGAATTTGTTGCCTTATATAGGTTGTTAATGGTAACCCCATAAACAAAACTGCTCAGTACCGACAGCCGGTCAACAAGTGGATTCATGAATGTACGTATATAGACAATATTGTAGGCCAATATAAAAAACTATATACCAAATGTCCCACTCCACGAGTCCACGCCCCTGGCTGCCGGACTATTAGCATCTTGTTACTTTCTTATGTTGTACATTGTGTTACTACCTGTTGTGTGGGAGTTCTGACTGCTCCGGACCATGCTGAATAACTGCTAGCGTGCATAACAACTTCAGACCTGGACTTAAGTCTGTGTGTGTGTGTGTGTGTGTGTGTGTGTGTGTGTGTGTGTGTGTGTGTGTGTGTGTGTGTGTGTGTGTGTGTGTGTGACCTGCACATGCAGAACAACCGCAGCAGAGTTGTGTCCGTCGGTCACGGTCAAATGTACCGTGTCTTCTACCGTCTCTGAGTCATCATGGATGTACCTGCACGCATGCGCACACACACACGCACGCACGCACACGCACACACACCGACACACACACACACACACGCACACACACCGACACACGCACACACACGCAATTACTATTTAGGCATTTAGATCTTAATCCAGAGCGATTTACAGTAAACAAGAACAACACATCGTAATACAGTACATCAAATACATATAATTCTAAAACGGTTAGTCCCAATACTTCTAATTGGCTGGTTTCTGATTAGACCACGTAGTAAATCTCACGATAATCTACACCTTAAATCAGTTTATATCAATCCCAGGTGCGTTACATTGATCCTGCAACTCGGTAGCTGAACTAGGGAAGGGAAGTGCTTGATTGCTTTACAAGCGAACTTGAGCCACGTGGCCAGGGGGCCAATTACATATAATTTCTGGGGTCCATGACATGAAATAGTTTGAGAACCAATGATATAGAAACAGAGGTTTTTCTGTCACGATTTATAAGACATTTTTAGAATCTGGTTTCAGGTCTAAATGGGTTAATACCTTATACTTAATATCGTGAACTTGTAGATCTATTCAAGCTGTTACTTTGGGCTTGTTTATCTGTAAAGACGGGCCGATGCAGACTGTTGTGGTTTCCGGCCTCAGCTGCCTGACTCAGCATAAGCATATTGATAACCATGACATTATTATTGTCTCATCATCATCATTTATTTAACTCACGACCATGATCACATGGTTTGGAGCACAGATTAATAAAAGTATACAATCAACAGTATACATTACATTACATGATATACATCGACATATCGAAAGGCTTTCCCTATTTGTACAGTGGAAGAACATTTTTCAGAAAAGCACCCAATTTATAGATTACTTTTGGTTTTTCAGATTTTAGTAATGCAAATAGTAAAAAGTAAGTAAGTAAAAAAATAAATTGGCAAGTATTTTTGCCTGAAATTCATAATGCTAGCATTCTTACATTCCAACAAAACATGGTACTCATCTCCAATTCTGGCTTCATTACATAGATTACAAATCCTCTGACTTCTTTCCAGTCCTTTATATCTACCGATGACCTTTGGAATTCTTGTGTTGTTTAGCCTAAAGTTGCAAATAGCCTGTCTATACTTACGGTTTTCACATAGAAGGTATTTTTCTAATTTGAACTCTTGTTTGTATTCAACATAGATGTCACATGATGTCATACTATTGAGTTCACTTTGCCATTTTTGCAAAAACTGTTCAATGTTATTACATTTCTGGGCCAACCAAATGTAAGACATACCACATTCGTCACCTGTGCAACCCAAGGTGACACATGGGCACCTGTGTTGAACAGGTTAAGCAGACAGTCGTACATTATTCGACTCAGTTTACTCTTTTTTCCTTCGATCAACCGAGCCCAGTACCCGATAAGTCTCTTTTTAACGGCAATACAAATTGGGTACCTCCCCAGCTCACCGTACACCATATTACTACAGGTACTTGTTTTAACTTTTAGGATATACTTGAGAAATTTAAGATGTAATTTTTCTAGTTTTTCGAACCCCCAGATGTGTACAGCATGACTGGTGAGACCAATTTGTCGAAAAGATCTAGTGCAACATTTACTGGTAAATCAAATGATCTACATTTACTAAGGAGGGAGTACATGGCACGTGAGGCCTGCTTGTGTAATTCTTCGATAGCAATCTTAAATGATCCGTTATAATTCATAATAACTCCAAGGTATTTGAAACTATGGACAATCTCTAGATTGACTCCATTACAAACAAACTTTGCTGATATCAGCTTTTCTACATCCAAAGACTGTGACCTTTGTTTTTTCACTATTGATTTTCAATTTCCATTTTTCACAGAAACCACATCAGGTCTATTGCCTTCTGCAATCCCTCCTTTGTATTTGACATGACAATTGTGTCATCCGCATATAATAATACCAAAAGCTGGAAATAGCTATCGATAAGTGGGTCGTCATAATTAATAGACTGGCCGCCATTGTGAATAAGGTAATCCTCCAGGTCGTTGATAAACAATGAGAACAGTAATGGTGACAGATTTCCCCCCTGTCTTACTCCAGCTAAACTTACAAAGAAATCTGATTTCATGCCATTAACAAAAACACACGATTTAACGTTTTTATACATATTCATTACTATATCCATACATTTACCCTTGATGCTTACAATTTACAATTTACAATTTAGGCATTTAGCAGACGCTCTTAATCCAGAGCGACTTACAATAAGCAAGAACAAAAGCATGGGAATACATCACATATGTAAAAAGCATTTATCGCGAAACATGCGTAAGCTAAGAACGTGACTAGAACATATCTATATAATGACACTATACATATAAACTAGAACTAGAACATATCTATATAATGACACTATACATATAAACTACACATATATGCTATACTATGCTGTACATATATACTATGAAGTGCTATGACTACTATACACTATATACTATGAAGTGCTATGACTACATACAATGCACTTATTGTGCTGTCTACATGACATGCTATAAGTCTGTTTCAAATGCTATATAAGTCTAAGAAGTGCTGTCTAAGGGGGGTAGGGTAAGTGCTATGGGCCATGATGGAGTCTGAAAAGGTGGGTTTTCAGACTACGGCGGAAGATCGGGAGTGATGCTGCAGTTCTGATTGCAACGGGAAGTGCATTCCACAGTTTTGGGGCCAGAAGGGAGAAGAGTTTGGGACGTGTGGAGCGTTGTCCCGGCGTTTTTAGTGAGGGTACTTCCAGCTTCCCTGCGTTGGCTGATCTGAGTGCGCGGGAGGGTTTGTAGGGTTCAATCATGCTGGCAAGATATGGGGGAGCCATACCTTTGGTTGCTTTAAATGCCAACATCAGAGTTTTGTATTCTGTGCGGGCAGCGACCGGGAGCCAGTGCAGGGAGCGGAGCAGGGGGGAGACATGTGAGAATTTTGGCTGGTTGAAGACCAAGCGAGCTGCGGCATTTTGGATCAGTTGGAGAGGCTTCAGTGCACATGCCGGTAGGCCAGTAAGGAGAGAGTTACAATAGTCAAGTTTTGACAGGACTGTTGTCTGGATTAGGAGCTGGGATGATTCCTGGGTGAGGAACGGTCTAATTCGTCGTATGTTATAGAGTGTGAACCTACAGGATCGAGTGACAGCTGTGATGTGAGTTTAGATAGTTTATACCAAAGGGCATCCCTCCAGACTGTATCAAATGCCTTACTGTAATCAATAAAGGAACAGAATAATCTCTTCTTTTTAAAGCAAAATAGTTCAACAATGTGCTTCAGGAGAAAAATATGGTCACTGGTGGAGCCTGCCTGGGTTTCCCTCAAGATAGAAATGTCTTCGCAGAAGTTTACCCATGCAACTCAGAAGCGTAATCCCTCTATATCACAGTCGGCAGTATTGTCCAATCTTCAGGGAAGATACCAGAGTCAAGGATCTTGTTAAACAGGGCTGTATATAGTGGCATGAAAATGCTTGATGTACATTAACTCATTTAGGACTTGATCAATACCTGCTGCCTTGCCCGATTTTAATTTTGAAATAACCTCGTTAATTTCCTGATCTGTGAATCTAGCATTTAGAGCAGTGTTTCCCAACCTGTGCACTTTACTGTGCCGTTTGATGTGTCCAGGTGTGCCGCCTGATTTGACCGAAAATAACACTAACCCTCCCCCGAAAGCAATATTATAGCTACTGGGCTGCAGGCTTCCTATTGTTGCGTCGTTGTTGTTGTCACACGTCTAACCATTAGACGTGCGATAACAATGACGGAACAATAGACTCTAACGACCCTCGGCCATTGAAATGTTAATGCTAAAGAGATGCATCCAGAAGACGCTACATTTCGCGCATATGCACGTAGACAGCAGACACGTACAGTCCTACATGTCCCGACCCAAACACTGAGGAGGTAGTAAACGTGACGTTGTTGTGATTAAACATAATGTGCCACGAAAAATAGCTGTCCAACTGTCCAAGTGTCCATACAGTGTTCCATGCTGAAAATGGCTGATTCAGATCAGCTATTTTCAGCATGTGGAAATATGCAGGCTGTGAGAACTGAGACCCTTCACAATAAAAGCATGCAGCTTTCACAAGTTGGCCCATAATAAAGACAAGGAAAAGGATTAAGAATTAGGTGGCATTTCACATTGCATATATTTTTTCTCCAAAATGTATTTTTTTTAAAGGAATTATTTTGTATTATTAAATCCCCCAAAGTTTTTTTATTCAATAAAGTCTGAGGTTCTATATGGCTATAGGCTGTGGTAATAATAATAATAATAATAATTAAAAAAAGAAAGAACGAAAAATAACTAAAATAGTTCATTTTTTGGAACCATGAACTTTAGTTCATAAAATAAATTAACTTTCCCAACACTGTGTGTGTGTGTATATATATATATATATATATATATATATATATATATATATATATATATATATATATATATATATATCAAAAAGGGAAAAACCTTCCAAGGAAGGGACTGCACACTCCAGGGAACAAAGACGGACAACTTACTGCATCAACTTATTTATTAGCACGACGCGTTTCGCCGTGAGCTTCGTCAGGTGCTATATATATATATATATATATATATATATATATATACATACACATATGTATATAGATAGGCCTATACACCGTATATCTAGGTGTGCCCTGAGATTTTTAGGCTATGAAAAGTGTGCCCTGGGACCAAAAAGGTTGGGAAACACTGATTTAGAGCACTGTCGTCATGGGTGAGTGTTTCAAAATCAACCTCTGGCATCTGACTCATTTGCACATCCCAGTCAGAAAGACTCTTGAAGTGTTCATAGAGCTCCTCTGGTGGGATTGGGCATTGCTCCTTATTTCTGCCGGGGCCACTAAGCATCTTCCAGAAAAGCTTTGGGTTTTTAGACTTTATACTCAGCAGCTCCTTATTAAACGTTTTTCTATATTCTTTCTGGGCTTTAAACAGCTCTTTCTTGTATTCTTTACTATTTAACCTTACGTTTCTGGTAGTTACTTCATTTTTATGTAATTTGTGCATTCTCTTTGCTTTAAGATATATTTTCCTTTTTTGGCAACACCCTTTATTAAACCATACTGCTTTTTTATTTTGTCTTTGCATTTCTAGGTCTATCCATTCTTTTAGGGAATGTGACTGCTGCGCTGCTAATCAGAATGTTACAGGTTTCTTTTGTTATTTCATCCACTGATAGGTTATCTTGATCAATTAACAGTTTACTCAATTTATCAAGCTGAATGTGTTTTATGTACTCGTCTGCCTTAAGTGGATCCCATTTACCTATTTGTTGATTTTCACTATTTGCATGCTCCGTAGGGCCCTCAACCTGTTGGTGAACTATTTTCATGTTTACCTCCAAAGACACTTCCACCATACAATGCTTATCAGAAAACAGTGGGTCAAAATCATGTACACAGAAGCCTCTGGCCTGGCTCACAATGAAAGGGGAACCAATCATATAATCAATGACACGTTTTCTACTGTAGTTGCTTTTCCGTACTGTATGTCATCCCCACTTCTACCGTTTAGTATACATAACTCAAGGTTTCTGCATAGGTCTAACAGCGCACTGCCATAATTTCCAATGTCTCTGTGTGCATCAGCTGATTTTCTTTGTAGAGGGATATTAAATAATTCGAGCATTCCCACATGGCACTCACTTTTGCATACATTCTCATCTGGGTTCCATTTATCCTCCTCAACTAGGACATAATCCTCCCTTTCTTGTGTATGGGCATTCATATCACCAAAAAAATATTATTTTCTAATCCAACGTCAACAATTATTTGCGTGAGTTCATCGAACATGCCTACATTTGAGTATCTCATTTTATATGGTGGAATATAGATTGCTAGTATCACAAGATCCTTGTCGTAACTGAGTGCATGTTTGTTAAATTTAATGCAAACACCTAAGTCACTATTTACACATTTTTGCACACATTTATCAGCCACTTTCATGCTCACAGCTATTATCACTCCCCCAGAGCGCCAATTTGTTAGCTTGTGCCTGTTACTAGCAAACATTAGGAACCCCATAACTTTGAACTTGTCCGTCAACTCAGGTGTATCTACATCATCAGTTTTTGTTTCGTTTAGGCACAGTACATCGTAGTCTTCGTAGGCACAGTACATCGTAGTCTTCGTAGGCACAGTACATCGTAGTCTTCGTAGGCACAGTACATCGTAGTCGGGTCTTGCCTTGCCTTCTTACACCTCCTAGGCGGTGTGCAGTGGATATGTCACTTTCGGTGATATTTGCACCTGCTGCTGTGGCAAGTTTACACACCTTCTCCACGAGTTGGTCCTCCGTTTCTCCGTCTGTTTCTTAAATTCCAGTGATGCGGACATTCTCTTTTCGGCTGTACTGCTCCAGCATATCTTCACTGTATCTGCTTTCAAGGATGTTTTTGTTGAGCTTGTGGCAGTCCACCGACACACTAATTTGCTTCTGCAGTGCTTTTACTATAGCTGGCACTGCTGCTTTAATAGTGATCAGCACTATCCTTGCTAGTTCATCATTGCCAAAACTATCCAGAACTGTGCCAGACTCGACTTCAATTGCAGCCATTATATCGGCGTGCATGGCCTACTACTGTATCAGAGGGACTGACTGTACGTACAATATAGAGGTTATGCACGTGACATCATCATCAAACCCGGAAGTTATGCAGGAATGCCCACTGAGTGGCAAAAAACTACTTTCTGGCCTTGACAACCCATGCATCCAAACAAAAAAGTCCTATCTGATTGCATTAAACAACGTTAAACAATGTTAAACTCACTTTGCATGTTGCTTTGCCACTCGATTTGCCACTCGATGTGCCATTCACTTTAAGCATGCGCATACCCTCTATAGTAACGACCCTGCGAAAGACCCGGCCGTAACTTGCTCCTCCAAGGGAGCTAGCTCTCTTGGCGCGCCTTGTTGCCTGCCTTGTCTACTGAGTTGGAGGCCGGGGTTCGACTCCAGCTCAGGGTGCTAAACGTTACAAATATTATGATATGAGATGCAAGCGTGTTCCTGCTCATCCTGTTCTTATCATGGTTTCCATAATCTACTAGGGACGTCATAGATCTACTGTCCTACTGTATATATTACTCTATGTGTGTAATAAACTTCAGAATGCATGGTAACAACATATCACTGTTGTGTTGGCATGTGTTCTCCACACCTGCGACTCACAATGGATCTTCGCCCACCACCCAAATGGAGACTTCTAGATGCCTTAGAGATGGTCGCCCAATTAATAGCATTAATCATCAATCAATATCACCGACTAATAAAATGAAAAAACAATAAAATCGGCCAATACCGACGTGTTTGCCGATTAATCTCCCATGACCATGGCCGCGGGGAGATACTTACAGTAGGAGGTGCTGAACGTTCAGTAGGGGGAAAAGTCGCTTTTACATTCCCTCTCCACACGCATGAGCAAACTGACACAGGCAATTAACCAGGATAAGGCGCCGATACTGATACAGCATATTCATTAGGCCTGGTAACAGAAATCTGTTTTGATTAAAATTATTATTATTTTTCCCCTCCTGTCCGAGGGGGGGGGGGGGGGGGGGGGGGGGGGGCTGTGCCTGGGGGAAGGGGGGGCCATGACTGATCTGGACCACCGACCTCACTCTGAGCTGCCGGAGGTCCTGCATGGTGAAACTGTCTCCAGGGCGCAGCTCCCTGCCCTGGACCTCCATCCTGCCGTGGAGCGCTCCTCTCTGCACCACCGCCCTCAGCGCCTCCGGCGCCGTGTCCCTGTCGCGCACCAGCAGGTGCTCCTCCGTCACCAGGACGCCCCCGCCCTCCTCCACCCGCAGGAGGTTGCTGAACGCCTGCGTGGAAGGCATGCAGCGTTGATTTTTGACAGCACACACATTTTGGATTTTTGTTTTTTTTGTCAGTGTTTCGAATAGTTTTCATTTCGTTTTAGTCACATTTTAGTCACCCCGGAATGTTTTAGTGTTAATTTAGTTTTAGTCGACTAAATATCATAAGATTTTAGTTGACTAAATCGACAGTTGATTTGGTCGACTAAAATGTATTTTGGCGGGCCTTGATGCCGTCGTAATGGCTGATTTTACACTTACACTAGCCGACGCAGTGCGACGCTTGTACGTATATCGCCTATTTTCAGCATGCAACCAAGTGTAAAATTACTAGTCTAGTTTGTCTAGTTTTTAGGGTTGATGTCAGCAATTTTTCACCGGCCTGCACCGGGCCATTATTTGGTTACAGTTCCTGTCGAGCATGTTTTTTTAGTCCAAAATTTAAATGTATGATAAACATACATCTTTTTGATTTACAGTAATAGGCCTATTGAGAATATGGGGGCTTATAGGCAGCTACTGCTGCTTAATTGATTTGACCCAAATCCGTGCAAAAAGACTGGCATGATGTAATTAGTGATTTGGTAGCACAGCTGTGTAAAATTCCCATATTAGCTATAAACATTTTAAAAGGCTGTCATATAGGCAGCCTACTCCTAATATATTCTTTCAAATGAGGTTTGGTCTTATAGATCAACAACACAGTTTTTTTAATGAATTCATTTTCAACTATTTGAATAAAGGTTGTACACAAGAGTGAAATTAACCGCTGGGAAAATCCCTTGAGAAAGTGTACCAGTGAACATGATGCAATATACACTGCATGGCATCTCTCTCCATATCGTTTGATAAAGGCATATAAAAAACATGCTTGTTTCAATCGTGCCATACTCAGTCTATGCACAACGATTGTTTTAATTGTGGTATATATTCTGTGAAATGTTTGTCATTTTGTGTATCTACAAGCTCCAGTGTTGCGTCCACAGCGCGTTATGAGCTTGCAGATCTTACATTTGTGCGCTGTTGTGAGGTGGTGAGGCCACGGTGAGTGCCACGCAGACAATAGGAGGTCTGCAAACTCAACAAGCTGTATAATATAAATGAGGCTGAGTTTGCAAATAACCCATGGGCGGTCATACGGACGAGGTTGAGTTGCAGACCCAGCTCCCAGACCGAACTTTGAGAATAGATTAACGGCGATATATTTTTTATTTGCGCGATAAGAGTCTCGCGTTAACGCAGCACGTTAACGCCGATAACGGCCCAGCAGTAAGAAATACTCAAGTAAAAGTCTGGAATTCAAAATTCACTTGAGTAAAAAGTGCAAAGGTCTTGGTATCAAATTGTACCAAAGTACCAAAAGTAGAAAGTAGGCCTTATGCAGAATGTCCCATTTCAAGTTTACAAATGTTTATTCTACAAGCTCACAATGCGTCACATGGAGACACATTGTGAGCTTGTAGACATCTATATGGGGTCGTTAATGTATGTATGTTTTGTAATTATAATCAACATCTACAAAGTAACTAAAGTTTTCAAATAATTGTAGTGGAGTGAAAGTACAATATTCGCAATATAATACGATATTTTCATTTAGTTTCCAGTTTTTTTTCACCAGTTTAGTTGGTGAAAAAAGGTAGTCGGCAAACATTTTTTTGCGTAGTAGTCGACATAACAGGAATCGACAGGTCAAAGAACGTTCAAGGTGGGTGGGTGGATGTGTGATTGTAAACTCTGACCTCTGGGGCCAGGTTGTCCACGGGGGTCACCGTGAGGTTAAAGGTCAGACCGGCGAGGGTCCCGCCGTGGTGGTCGCTGACGGAGAAGACAAACTGCACGAAGAGAGGCTCCGTGCCGATGTCCTCTATAGGAGGCATGTAGGACACCTTCATGTGGTTCACTGCGTTCTGAGAGGAGAGAGCAGTGTTAATGATGTCCTCTATAGGAGGCATGTAGGACACCTTCATGTGGTTCACTGCGTTCTGAGAGGAGAGAGCAGTGTTATGTCTTCTATAGGAGGCATGTAAGACACCTTCATGTGGTACACTGCGTTCTGAGAGGAGAGAGCAGTTTTAATGATGTCCTCTATAGGAGGCATGTAGGACACCTTCATGTGGTTCACTGCATTCTGAGGGGAGATGAGAGACCAGTGTTAATATGTCCTCTATAGCAGTGATTCCCAAACTTTTTTGCATGTCAAGGACCTAATTAGGCCGTGGACCCCCATTTGAAAAGATATGCCAGGGACCCCCATAAGAGAAGATTTTTACGGCTCTAGCAGTGACTCTCAACCCGTTTAATTTCAAGGACCCCCAGGCCCCAGTTTGACATCCATTAGTCTACGGACCCCAATTAATGACATTTATATCTCTGCGAGTGAGTTAATCCATTAAGACCTGAGACCAGATTCTACAAAATGCCTTCTAAAATAATAACAGTTTTCCAAAAAAACAACGTATGTTTCTATATCAGTGGTGCTCAAACATTTTGATGTCAAGGAGCCCAAAAATTATGTGTTTGGCCGCCGACCGCCCATCTGAAAAAATGTTGTTCCAGGGACACCGTCCAGAAGCAAAGATGTGAGTATAAAAAAACGTTGGCTGTATATATTCAAAGATTTGCACAGGTTTTCAAGATTTTTCAAAACAGATCTTGTAACAAAACTCGCTACGAGCTTGTAGATGTGCTAAAGTTTCAAATAGTGGTTACAAGCTAAGGTTCCAGGTCTTAATGCTTTAACCCATTCTGGACGGGAACCCTTTTGGTGTTTTAAGCATTATGTTATACTTTAGCTATTGAAAAATAGCAGATCTAAAAGCTCATAGTGCGGCACCGAGTGCTGCACTATGAGCTTGTAGATCTGCTATTTTTGAAAAATGTGGCGCAAATCTTTGAATATATATTATTTCAGAGTGAACATTTTTAACTCAAATCTTTGCTTCTGGGGGAGTCCCTGGAACAACAATTTTCATATGGGGGTCGGCGGCCAATTACTTACTAATTTTCGCGGTCCTTGACATGAAATAGTTTCAGATTTAGAAGACATTGTGTAGAATCTTTTCTCAGATCTAAATGGTTTAATCTATCTTCTACACCTTCATGTGGTTCACTGCACTCTGAGAGAAGAGGAGAGAGCAATGGTCATTTTGACAGCAAATGTTGTGACCAAACGGAATACAATTCCGTTTGGTCACATTTTAGTCACCTGAAATGTGACCAAACGGACTAAAATGTACTCTTAGAGAGCCATAACGGCGTCGTAATGCCTGGTGTATAGTATACAGTATGTATAGATAGTGTGCTTTCTGCTTTGGCAATGTAAACGTATGTTTTCTCATGCCAATAAAGCCCTTTGAATTGATATTGAATTGTGTGTGTGTGTGTGTGTGTGTGTGTGTGTGTGTGTGTGTGTGTGTGTGTGTGTGTGTGTGTGTGTGTGTGTGTGCGCACACGCGCGCGCGTGCGTGCGTGCGCACATGCGTGTGTGTGTGCGTATGTACCTGTGTGAAGGACTTCAACACAGGCACCATGGGGTCTTTCTTCATGCTGTTGGTGACGTCTGCATAGAACAGACGCCCTGCGTCCATTAACCTGCAATTAATGAGCACAATTGATATTAATTTCATGTACAACAGAGACACACAATCACCGTCAGACTATATTGTTGATACAGTGCCTGACCTGGCCACCACCGCAGAGGTTGTGGGTTCGAATCTGGGTGGGTTTGAGACTTTTGTACGGTACCTTAATAGATTGGAATTGCTCTTTATCGCTGTGGACAATGCTTTCTGTCCTTTACACAATTTCCATTTTACCTCAATATTGTTTAGCGTCCTTTATCTGCATTCTATATAATGTGTGTATTTCCGAGCTGAAAAGCTCGGAAAAGCCATCATCTGCATTTGCCATTGTACCGTGTGCTGCCGGCTTTTTGTGTTTGTGCTGCCGGCAATGTTTTTGTGTGTGTGTATACCTGCCCAACTCTGTATCTGGTTGGCTTACCTTGAAATCCTGCCCTATGTTAACCAATCATCACCTCTTCTGCGACGTGCCATTGCTCAAGCTAGTGTGAGAGCAGAGCACAGAGCAGCAGGTCATCTGTTAAAGGCTCATACATACTCCAGTTTTTGGTGATAGCTTATCACCGCGGTGTAGTTTTTAAAGGGTTGGAAAACTACAACATTGGACAGACACATCTCTCTGTTTTTACTATCGACAAGTCCTTTCACTCTGGAGCTATCACCCCGTTCACTGATTGGTCTAGATGTTGAGTGGGCGGTTTTGCAGGCATGGGGTTTTTGTATCTGAACCAGAGGGAGGCGGGGTCAATGCTTAAGGACACTCACCGTGACTCGTTATGAAGGTGACGGTGATAGGTGAAGACTGAAGTATGTATGAGCCTTCTAGAGACTGTAATGGATATTTTAGAACGCCAAATAGATTGCCAAATATATGCATTATTGTGTATTTCTCTGCCTTCCATTCAGTCTCTTTGCTCACCAATGTGCTCATTCTAACTCAAATGCAGCTGTCAATCTAACAGCTGACCGGACTTCTCTATGCTTACTATCACTATGTCAGCAAATGTGTACTTGTGTAACTATTTTGTGTGACGCCCTTATCTTTAGAACAGATCCTTATATGACCATTCAGTATAGCATCTCTGTTAAGACTAGAATATAAGAACTGTCTGAGAATAGGGTTGGGGAGGCTTTCTCCCGGAGGGGCTGCTGGAACAGGCAAGGAGGCCTGTTCCTCACTCTCTGTATGTTGTTACTCTGCTGAATCTTCTCAATAAATTCTCAATACTTCACCCTGAAGAACTTTGTCAATCTTTGGAAGATTATTTAATCTACAACAAGACTGTCTTTGTGGTACTTTTGGGTACATTTGGGTACTTATGGGTAATTGGGTATGCTTGTGGGTACTTATGGGTACTTTGGGGTATTTTTAGGTACTTTTGGGGGCAATTACTAGGACCCCCATGGGTCCAAGTAGGTCCGAGTAGTGGATACTTCCATGAGAGCCTTTTTTGGCAAAGAGGAGGATTACATATTTTGAGTGTCATCGTAAATATATGTCGTACATATCCTGAAGAAAACCAGGAGACTGGCATTCAGTAATTGGGCAAAAAATGCCACGGACAAGACCAAGTCTTTTCCACGGACATATTTGTCCGTGTATGGACAATTGGACATATAGAGCACTGAAGTCTGACGTCAATATTGTTATAGGGCACTACGTCCACAGGTTTGTTATTTTTTATTTTTAGCGATATACAAATTGCGATTGCGATTTTACATCGCCTCATATAAGAGCTGAGTTTGAAAAATAAACAAATCATCCTGATTTATACGGATGTATGAACGAAATGGACCCATTATGACCCATTAGTGTACACTCTCAGAGTTAAATTAACATTTATTTTACCATATGAATTGGGGTCCCAGAGATAGAAATGCCATTAAATTGGGGGTCCGTAGACTGATGCATGTCGAACTGGGGGTCGTTGAAATTAAACGGGTTGAGAATCACTGCCAGAGCCGTAAAACTCTTCTCTTATGGGTCCCTGGCATATCTTTTCAAATGGGGGTCCGCGGGATAATTAGTGTCAATTTGGGGGCCCTTGACATGAAAACGCTTGGGAACCACAGCACTATACTACTCACCCTGGCTGGGCGGGGCTGAAGCAGGCCTGTGTCACCACGTAGGTCAGGTCAGTGTCCGGATGCTCTCGGTCTCTGAAGTGAAGGTGACTCTGACTCAGGTGAACCACCTCCGTCTCTCTGACCGTCAGAGAGCGCACCGTACCGCTCACCTCCACCGGTAGCTGGTCCTTCACCGGGAACACATGGACCACCACAGTCTGGGGCGGACGGGCAGACGGGTAGACGGGCGGGCGGGCAGGCAGGCAGGCAGACCAAGGTTATTATAATTAACACAGGCAGGCAGGCAGGCAGGCAGGCAGGCAGGCAGGCAGACAGACAGACAGACAGACAGACAGACAGACAGACAGACAGACAGACAGACAGACAGACAGACCAAGGTTATTATAATTAACTAAAACTAAGGAAAATAACTAACTTACTAAAATAAAATATACATTTCCGTTAACTGAAGTAAATAAAAACTAGAAATGGGAATAGAAAAACGATAATCAACTGAAAAGGGATTGTGTGTTTACAAAATAAACTAAAACTAACTGAAATGATGACAAAATGCCCGTAGTTTTCATCTTTATCAATTAATTTACAAGCTTAATCTGTAGCCCTGGAAGTGTCTCTGACACTGAACGTAATCTCTAACACCTCCATTTTTCGGGGGCAACTTGCCCGGGGAGCAATTTCGGACTCACAGGCCCGAAAATAGAGTCTGGAAAAAGTATGGAATTTTGAAATTCAAAATGTGTAGGAAACCTGTGTAATGATTGTGACTGTAAAGTCTGATTATGGTCATCAGTGCCCATACCCGAGGCGGGGTTGGCGAAAGGGCCTTTCTGTGTGGAGTTTGCATGTTCTCCCTGTGTCCCCTAGTGTAGGTACCCTCACAAAAAAACATGCAGTAATCATGGTCTCTAAACTGATGGAGGGGAAAGGAACTGGTCATAATAACGTGTTCCTTCCACACACTACGTCAGGCCGGGGAAACTCCCCTCTGTCAGGTGAAAAGAAGCAGCTTGGACTCCTCATGCATAGAAGGAGGCATGAGGTCAGTTCGCTGCCTCCCCCCCCCCAGGTTGGCAGAGGAATTGTAGCGCCCAGGATTACATTAGATAATTGACACTGGGTGAAAAAATGGGTTGCAAAATGGTGGGATACATAATATATTTAAAAAAAAAAGGAATTCCTTATTGCTATATTTATAGTTAACACTAGCATGTCTGAACTCAATTCACCTACTACTCTGACGGCTAACGGTCATGATGACCGTGTTTTTCGTGCAATTCCATTGGCCACTCTCTCCCTGCATCGCTTCTAATGCTCTTCACACCTCTCCCCCCGCGGTGGGGGGTTGACGACTTGCCATTGTCTTCTAAATGTCACATTCCAACTAATTCAAGGCAGCGTTTCAACTCGACAGGACAACTCGACTTATTTTTTCTTTTTCATTTCAGTTTACCAAACTATAATTATAGTGACGGTGTGAGCGCTATATTGAATACCCTTGCGCAGCGCGAGGTAATTAACACCAGCTGCCTGCAAATTATTTGGTCTTTGATTGTGTGATTAACGGATTATATATAAAAATCCTTTTAGACCAAATAACAAATACAATACTGGGAGTTGGGGGTGCGTCAGCTCGGTCAGGAGGTAACAGGGGTCCAACACAGTTTGGGAACGGATAAAACACTGTCCGACTTTGTATTGAGCCAATAAAATACCACAGCCAGAGCCAGGCGCATTGCTCAGTCAGACGAAATACGACATTAGAGTTATATATTGTCATTTTTATATAGAGGGGGAGACATAGACTACACGTGTATGGGTAAGGGGCAAAGGCGCATCAATGTCATTAATATATATTTGATATATTCTGCCAGCGCCAGAGGTCTGCATCTCAGCAGCAGAAGGTTTATAGCAGCACGGTTTATATACCATAGGATAGATCAAGTCATGTGACGCATCACCGCCACAAATAGTGCTACAGCGTTATCTAAAATGCACTTCCGCATACCTCACCATCAGTTACTTGGATTCATGAATATATTCTCTCCCTCTCCGCGAGAGAGGGAGAGAGAAAAAAAAGAGAGCCGTGATGCGTGCAAATCAGTTCCACTGGTCGCGTGCAGAAAAGTTTACAGACAAAGAAGGACGGACAGAACTGTTATCTTTTGACTGACAAAACATTTAGAGGTTCGGGACGTCTATCGGGTTGGAATGATTTATTTGGAATCGCATCGGCAGGCATTCTCGCTCCAAGGAAAGGAAATGTCGGTCGGGTCAAACAGACCATGCACAGCTCGTAGTCACGATGCTATAAACTTTATTATTCCAGGATAATTGATTTATTTTTATCATCACCACCTTACATAATTATGCTATAAAGATGGCGTGTATAGTCAACATTTATTTATATCTATTGAGCTATGCGCTTGGTGGAAACAATACACCAGTCAGTCAACACACCATATTTCACCATATATTTTTTCCATTTCGGGAAAATAAAGTCAGACATTGTTATTTCTGCAAACCGCATATAACAAAAATAACCTCTAAAACAACATTTAGTCTACATGTGAGTACATTCGTAATGTATGTTTTCCTACATGTGGAAGTAGTTGGAATGCAAATGACCCATTTAACTTGAACAATGCCCGTCTCCAGCCGGGAGGGAGGTGTGAACTTCACTGCTTGCGGGGGGAGAAAGGGTGACGGCGGTCATTTTGACGAAAAAGACCAGACCTACTAGGTATAAGTATGCCTAAAATCATATTTACAAAACGTTTCAGATGGAAAAAAAACTGAGATGATTTGAATCTAATATTTAGAAAAAGTCATGTAAGGGGAACTTTCTCAGAACTTCATGGGCAAAGAAAATCCACTTAAAAATCTCAAAATCGGTCAGATGGACCGATTAGACGTGCTAGTGTTAACCAGTTATAGTTTTATAAACAGCCAGTATTCAAATTATATGCGAGCACCCACGAAAAAAGAAATAAATAAATACAAAATCGTACGCTTAGATCTGTTATTAGCTTGGGTGTTATTATCTAGTGGGTGTGTCAATGGGCATGGCAGTGGGCGTGTCATGTTACTCACATGTCGCTGTGAGTGGTTGGGAGGCTGGTGGCTGTCGGACAAGGTGAAGTCAAAGGAATCTTCAAAGGTCTCGTCTCCCGAGTGTTTGTAATAGATGAGGCCCTGAGAGAGCTCCCCCTGGTGGAAGGAGGACACCATGACACCTACAGGAGACACATTATCCCATTAAGACCTGGAAAGCATCTCTGTCACTTTAGCTTTTAACCACTTTAACCAATATTTTAAACGTTGTCTATTACAAAATAGCAGATCTACACGCTCATAGCTCATGAGTGTGTAGATCAGCTATATTTTTAGAAAGAAATCTGTAAATGCAAATCTTAAAAAAAAAAGAGAAAAAAAAATATATATTTAGAATCTGTTCTCAGGTCTAATAGTAATGAGAATGGGTTAATACATGAGACTCTGAGAGAGTGGAAGGGGGACACCACGACACCTATAAAGCACCACATATTAAAAAGCATATTCAAATGTTTGATTTTAGCTCTATATCGTCTGTCTGGTGGAAACCTCATTGTCACAGACTGTGGCAAAGGCAGCGGCTGCCACACCCATTCACATAGGGTCTAACGGTTTCAACGTGTTTCTCACCTCACCTGTTCCCATTCCCCCTAAGTGCCTAGTTCAGGGACGTGCAGAGAGCATTAGTGAGGCAGGGGCTGAAACCCTGTAACTTTTGGACAAAAAAATAGCGAAAATAGCATACGATACATGCTCACAATACAAGCTCGAGAGCTTGTAGATCAGCTATTTTCGGGGCGCAACCCAGCACTCTTTAGCTAGTGGAGATGCAGTGTAACGACATTGGATTTCAAAACAAATTTGTTCAACGCAAAATACTGTGTTCAAGTTCAAAAAAGCAATTCTCCTGAATGCTGCCTTCCCGTATGGCATGTAAAGGAGTAGCATTTGCATTTCTTTCACCGTAGTAAATGCTGCATTCGTGGTCTGGAAAGGGCAGTTGTTTTACAGATGGGTAAAAGGGCAAGGGGTTGAAGCCCCCTTTGATGTCTATGTGTGCACGTCCCTGCCTAGTCTATTACTATTAATAGCCCTTGATGTATGTGTGTTGCTTTATCAGTTTTGCTCTACCTGTATGTATTCACTATTGCCTTGCCTTGTCTACGTTTGCAAAGTAAAGACTATTTAAGTTTACTCCTCGTGTCCTTCTTGATGAGTTATGCATTTTGAGTCCTTACCTGGTTTTTACCAGCTGCTTGCTAAAGCGGCTGGTTAGTGTTTCCCTGGGAAACTTGCGACACCACTAGTATTTCTGCTCTGGTAGACTGACACCGCTAGTGCCTTAGACTGACACCGAGCCACTCAGCCTTTCTGCTGAGTGTTGCCAAGTCTGCATATTTCCAGCCTAACGTGGATTCATTCACAGTTGCTTGCCTGGTTTGGTTTTTGGAGGCTGCTTCGCTTATTTCTGTCACGACAGTTGCCACCACTGGCAACAACCCATAACATCCCATCATCTGCACGGCATGGCTAGTCGAGCAGTTCTGATTGGCTGCCTCGTCTCCAGCCATTTTGCCTCAGAATTCTTTAGGGTCACTAATTTGAGCATAACAGCGGAGCGCAGCTAAAAAGTGGCATAACGTCAGCAGCAGACCCACAGATAATAATAATGCAGTTGGTAATTCATTGATTTAATCAATTTTGGCTTGTTGAGAGTCCTGAAGGCCTATTCATGCAACAGTTTTAGGTGATGAGGTGACCACCGAAAATGACAACATGACGTCACGCCACGGTGATAAGCGTGTCTACATATGACGTAATTTTTTCCTTCATTGTCAATGGCATTTAAGGTTTATGTTGCCACAAATTAAGTCATATTTAGCGGACATTGGACAAAAGCTGTATATAGGGGGGGCTAGCGCCCCTCAAAAATAATCACACTCTTATCATCATACATCGTCACATTCCGTGCTCAGCCAATCAAATCATCACAAACGTCATTCCGGCCAAGCACTTTTGGCGTCTTCACTTTTCTGCCCTCACTTTTCATCCTCAATAAGTACTTTGCTAAGCCAATCAAGTCATCGCTATGGGTTTGTCATTGTAGACACATTTGTAGTCCTATTAGACATATTTGTAGTTTTGTGGTACGTAGTCCACCAGAGGAGAAAAAAGTTTTTTTCAAAATGAGTTAATAGCACAGACTCTTCACATACTAGAACATGTCTGAAATAAGTGTCAGAGCTGAAATCGACATGTAAATACGAAATAAATGCTTAAACATGTCGCTAGGTGTAATGTTAGAAACCACAGAAGTGAACCTTTCAAGCCTGGTTTCTCAACTCACTGTTTTCTGCAAGACATTACTCTATAAGCCATATCTCCAAAACTGGTGGGTCAAACTGAACAACCAATATGTCAATTTGAAGCTATGATTCCCTGCTTTCACATGACATGAAAAAACGAAAATTAAAAAAAATCCAATGGCAGTCCCTCAGTCAAATTTGGTCACACGTGTAGTCCTAGTAGACATATGTGTTGTCCTATTAGACATGTGTAGTCCTAGTATACATTTGTAGTTCTACTACGGTACCCGTGTGTTTTCCATATTTGTAATCCTTGGAGACACATCTGTAGTCCTATTAGACATGTGTAGTTCTACAGTACCTGTGTGCTGGGCAGAGCTCTTCTTGAGCAGCTGCCCGGTGCTGGGGGTGGAGACTATTGTGTACAGGATGTAGTCATCACTGGAGTCCAGGTCGTTGGCTAATAGCATGTACTCCTCCAGTCGCAAGGCCCCGCCCTCTTCCACCTACAAAAGGATATCATAGTTTTGCATTTTTTCAATAAAATATGTTTTCAGCAGTTAATGTGTTGATACATTGTGATTAGTTTTACAATTGGGTTTGCTAGTTTAGTTTAAGCTATATTTGTCACAAGGCTAAGTTTGTGGACACCGGTGCGTCCATATATAGGCCACACAGGGCATTGCCTTGGACGGCAGTTAGTAGTGGCGGCACAAACTCGCCAAACGCGACTCAGGTATTCTCGTGCCAGTTCCCGTGTGCTCCCCACGACTCAGTTATTCTCATGTCAGTTTCCGTTTTGTGTCCCGTTCTGTGAGAAGAAAATTGCGCGAGTCGGGAAGGGGAGGGCGCATCCGTGGGATGCGGCCTAGGGCGGCAATTTCCTAAGCGCCGCCACTGAGCAAGGTTGAGAATGGGTGGAGCGTTCCCTTTACCTCCAGCGCCACGTTGTTGATGAGGAGGGGCGGGGTGTCATCTTTGGGAAGGATGTTGATTGGCAGCTTGTGGCGGATGCTGTGGCGACCGTCGCTGATGCGGAACACGATGTGGTCGCGCGTGGTGTCGCTGTCGTCATGGTGATACACCACCACTCCCGACTTGAGGTCGCCGACGCGAAACATGAACGCCTTGCCACCTAGAGAGAGAGAGAGAGAGAGAGAGAGAGAGAGATATTCATTGTTTTCAAGGCAAAGAAAACAAACCTCTCTGCCTTTCAATTAAAGGCATATAAGTACCTTATGAGTTATGACAGTGTCATAACCGGGGGGGGTCGGGGTTCGATCCCTGGTCCGGTCATACCAAAGTCTCTGAAAAATGGGACCCAATGCGTCCCTGCTTGACACTCAGCATACTAGCGTCATGTCCAGAGGGCCTCACGCTAAGGAAACAGGAGATCGGCTTAATGTAGCCCCATACAGAGAGTAGAGGTAAAGAAGTTGGAGGACTGTACAGCAGGGATGTTGCTGTGGACTTTTAACTAGTGGGTTTATGTCACGTGCTCACAAGCGATCACCAATTGAAATAACCTCTTTAATGCAGGGCAGGCCTATTTATTGATACACAATATACTGTATCACACATTTTATTCTATTTACTTGCATAATAGGGAAACGTTTGTGTTGTCATAATTATGCATTTACCTGGCAAATGTTACCTCTGTAATTTAATTGTCTCCACCAGGCTGAAGGCATGGGGAGAGAGCATGTTTTGCACTCCGTCCGTGTGCGTGTGTGAGTTTGTCCGTGTGTGTGTTAAGGCTGTCCCTAAACATTCAAGGTTTGAATGTTCGCTCGTTAGGGTTGGCACTCGAATCTTAATTAATGGGCTTGAACCATTCGTTTTATTTTTTTTATTAAAACAAAAAATTTATTTTGTTCCTTTTTTATTAACTCGGAAATATATCTCGGCGAGAATGCGATATGAGCATGTCAAAAAAAGTTTAAGGTTTCTAGTGCATTCCTGTCAGAAGTTATGCTTTTTTATATCTCCTTGTTCTTCTGTCCCTCTCCAAAGTCTACCGTGCACAACTGCACATTCCTTTGGTGATTGGCCTGCAGCTGAGGTGATTGACCTTTCTCACCTTGTTCTGTGAGAACAAAAGAGTTCCATTGAATGGAATGTCTGACATGTCTCACTCACTCACACACACACACACACACACACACACACACACACACACACACACACACACACACACACACACACACACACACACACACACACACACACACCCCAGCATGATCGCTGATAGAGGGAACCGTTCTTAGCAGCCATAATATATTAGTATCTATGCTCTCTAGCATCACATAGCCTATTGCTAAAAATAAGTGAACTTTGATCATTGTTAAGCAAAAGGGTCACTCACGGTGACAGGTTCTGCTTTTGCCCTGTGCCCACTTCAATGCGCTTCTACACAGATGGAACAAATTAACGAGTGACAGCTAACGAGCAAGCTACGCTGTCGTCTGCCAGCAAGCTCGCAGATCAGCTGTTTTCACGGAGCCACTTGACTGTGTGTGTGTGTGTGTGTGTGTGTGTGTGTGTGTATGTGTATGTGTGTGTGTTGGGAGAGACGAGAGAGATTGATAAATTTACAATTTACAATTTAGGCATTTAGCAGACGCTCTTAATCCAGAGCGACTTACATTAAGCAATAACAAAAGCATGGCATACATCACATATATAAAAAGTAGTTATCATGAATCATGCGTAGACGCATGATTCGCGCTGCGCTGCGCTCTGATCGAGACGGATATCTCAAAGGTTATTTTTTAAATTAATTAGAAACAGCGCCACCAGGAGGCCGACTTTTGAAAAACACATTTTTTGATATTACTCCTCCCGATTCTGTCCCGCATTTCACTGCACTCTTGCAGTTGCACACTATCTCTATAGTCATGTGTTCAAGACGGATCTTTCCGATATTTCATAATTCATCCTAATTGGCTTTCAAAGTTTGCAGGATTGGTTTTGAACAAAAAGCCTCAAATCATGAACTCAGCGTGCAATTTACGTGAAATCTTTCACAGACTTTCCTACTAGGCCGAGGAATATATCCCACCCTCTTCACATTGGCGTAAACCAGCTCAGTGGCCTTGTGGTTAGACCCAGTGCCTCCCTGCTTGACACTCAGCATCAAGGGTTGGATTGGGGATAAGTCCCTGCGACATACTAGCGTCATGTCCAGGGGGTGTACTCGTACATCAAGCTGCCTCACACTACAGAAACAGGAGATAGAAATTGCTTCAGATCTGATTTGCAGGGGCGCTGTTGAGCCAGCAATGGAGAAAGACGCGTTTGTGAGAGCTCTTGCCAAACATCTTAAAAAGTATTATTTTGCGGTGTATTATTTTCGCTATCGAGTCAAAACAGTCTTCTAAACACGTCTGCCTGTTGCATTATGGCGGCGAATCTCCGCAAACACAGATACATGGCGAATCTCCGCAAATACAGATACAAGAATGCTGAGCCAAAGAGCCCCGCAGCGCAGAGTACTCATGAGACCGAAGAACGTTCACCCAGCCCGGGGGTGGAGCCGATAGTGGACACCGATGCGTTGAAGGCCGACATTCTATCCGACTTGAGAGCGGACATTTCCTCTATCCTCAAGTCTGAACTAAAGAATACGTTTGCTGAGGAATTCAGGTCACTCAAGATTGAGCTTCAAAATGAGCTACATGAGGTTAAAAACAACACAGTAGCCATCCGCTCCGAAATGGATACTATGAAGGCTACAGTCAAAGATGTGGAAGAAGGCTTGTCAACATGGACGGACATTGTTGTTCCAATGGAAGCTACCGTGGCTAGCCTCAAAACGGAGCTGGAAGAATTGAAGGAGAAATATAATGGTTTGGAATCCAGCATGCAGAAATCAAACATTCGTATAGTAGTGATAGCAGAGAGGCCAGGCTCATGTTCTCCTACTGCCGTTTCTAAACTCCTAAAAGAAGTCATAAATGACCAAAAAGATTTCCTTGTTGATCGTTCACATCGAGGCCTAGCTCCAAGCAAAGATGGGAAGCCGCGGGTGATAGTTGCAAAACTCCACTACGACCAGGACTGTGATGAAATACTACGCAAAGCGCGACAACATGGCCCATACGAATACAACGGGGGTACAATCAGTATCTTTCCAGACCGAACAGCGAGGGATGCTAAGACCTTCGCCTCCTTCAACGATGTGCGGCTTCTTCTAAAAAATCAAATCGACGTCCGATATGGCTTTATAACCCGGGGCCGTTTCCTTATCACGATCAATGGGACTACCAGGGAATTCAAGGATCCAGGGAAGGCAATGGCATATGCGAAAGACAACATCCCAACAAGTTTGGCAGAGACTGCTGACCATCCTGATTCTACATGAGGCGGCGCGTTCTATCCTTTTTGCCCTTAATATATACTGACTAACCAGCCTTTATATTTCAGATTGATAGCAGGTTAACCTTATTTACTTTACTGACAATGACTGAGAGAAGGCCTGGACGTGCCTATATCTACCCTAGGCTATAACTGGAGGGCACTGATCATTTACCTATTTCACCTGCTATCTGTACTCTTTATATAAGATACAAGACATACATATATATTTTTTCTCTTATTTTATTATGTGTACAGGTATATGTATATATATATTTTACTTTATTACTATTTTTGGTATTTCATTTTAAATATGGTTAACATTGTAATACAATAAGTGGCTAGACTACTGATATTTGTGAAGGGTGGGGGGATTGAGTGTGTCCGCTAATGGTGAATGTGTGTATATATCTGTGAACTGCTCTATATAGGCACCTTTATCTCAGTGGTAAATTGTTTATGGATATTGTCATTATTTTATTTGGTAGTTTGAGGTTCAGTTGTGCCTGGTATTTTTGGTTCCATTAATATTCATCTCGGCCTTCCAATGCTTTATAATCTAGGTAAGAAAGCAGTAGTATAATGTCCCCCATGAACGAATATCATTAGGACAATCCGAAAACCTTCAGCTGTACTACCTCATACTGGACTGAGGTATTTCTGATACTAAACCATGCAAGAATTACACTTGAATCTTATGATACCTATGGTGGGACTACTGTTACAATTAGAGGTTACATTAGATCGATGGACTGGACTCACTGTTTAATTATTCTATTATTCCTCCATCTGGTTTGTTTACTTGTTGATAGGCATAATTGATGTGATGCTAGATTTGCTGTATGCCAGATTGAAGCATTCAATATCCTTTTGGAGGGCCGGATATCTCACTTTATGTTTGGGTAATGTTGTTTGGATTACAAGATCCAGGGTTTGTCGGTTTGGGCTCAACAGGTTCCACTACTGGGACGTCCGGGTGGTGCAGGATAAACTCCCTGCCCACCATCATGGAGCATAGACTCCATGGTGCATTTGGCTTGGCCGGGCGCTCCAACGAGCACAATTGGCCGTGTTCATGGGTGGGAAGCCGATTGGGGAGGGAGAGTTGATTTCTGTCGCTGCATTGATGATCTGTACAGATCGTCAGGGCGCCTGTTCAGGGGGGAGAAGAACTGGGGAGGATAGCGTGTTCCTCCACATGCGTTACGCCCCCCCTAGTGAGGCTCTTAACTGTCAGGTGAAAAGAAGCTGGTGGCTTGAAGCTCGGGTATCGGAGGAGACCCGTGACTATCTTCATCGTCCCAATGACCTTCTGTGGGGATTTGCAGGGATGGACCACTAAGCAGGGAAACTGGGAGAAAATATATATTTATTTTACTTTTTGGGAGGGGCTCGGTGTGTTCAGCAGCGTAGTCACCTTATTATTTATCTCTGTACCTATTACATGCAAACAAAATAACTCAGATCTTATGTTGTACTTACTTTAAATCTGTCATATTACCCAAGGAATATGATCTGTGATCATGACTATTACTGTGTCTACCTGATCCTAGGATATCTTTCACTGAAAATCTCAATAAAAAGATTTATGGAAAAAAAAAAAGATCTGTTTTGCAGGGCTGTGTATGGTTATGATATTTCCATCCCATCATTCCAGACACATCCATGATCAGTCAGATAACTTGCATGCAGTCAAGCTAAGCACAAGACACAGAGTAGCAAAGATAATAGACGATATTTTAATACTAACATCTGCTGCTTTGTTTTCTCCTTAAATGTTTTGCCATAAGCATAACAGTTGTTAGGATGTCAGATTGTCAACCAACCACCAACATGATGGGAATTTCAAAAGAATAACAGCTGGAGATTTCTTGCTATTACAATACTTGAAAGAGCTGTAGCATCATTCACAATCCAGAATCATATGCCCTCTCAATTCGAAGTATATGTACTGTTTGTGTATGGTTCGTGTAACGATACACTGCTGACTGCAAACAAATTACCACCTTATTATATATTTTTGTCATATTTGTATAGTGCTATATCAGCCCTTGCACATTAATGATCCATTAATGCCATTCCAGATAATTTTGTTTTGATTGTTAAAACATAATTTCTGATAGTTTGATCGGTAGGCCTATATGGCTGCTGCTTTTTAAGGGACCAATAAGTCACGTAGTGACTTTGGTCACTTATTGTTTTTGTGGGTTTTTTTCTTCTCCTTCTTCTTCTCCTTCCGCCAAAAATAGCTGTTCTGGCTGAACCGTGCAGTCGGTTTTCGCGAAACTTGTCAACATGGTAGAGGGCCATGCCAAACGGTGACTATGCGAAGCCCATGATGATTGACCAAATGGTGGCGCTATAGCACTCAATTGAAAATGCAAACTTTGAACGTGCATATCTCATGAACCGTTTGACCGTTGGCAATGACACTTTGATACACACATGTGTCTCCTCATGCCGAACAACTTTCGTGTTCTGACTTTTGACCTCTGACCTTTAGATCACCTGCCATTTTGAATTATATGATAATTATATGATCTCCCCCCAGGATCTTTGATAAAAATGCACGAAAACTTCTACACGTGAACTTTGGACCTATACGGACAATAAATCGTAGCAAATCTTTTCTAAGTGAAAAAATTAAGTTTTTATGAGCCAATGCAAATTGCTGGGTTGTGAAAATTCTTCTTCTGCACCTAATACCTATATGAATACTGGATGATGTTACTGTTTAGAATGAGTCAACTGACTGTGTCTGCATAGCTCAGTCGGTAGAGCTCTCGCTGTTCGACCACAAGGTTGTGTGTTCAAATCCGGGTAAAGACAACTCAGTGTATGCATTGTGTGCTGCAAGTTTTGTGATGACTCAACTATAGAAATATTGAAGTAGATTACATTTGACCTCACTTTTTGACCCATCAGGCACTAGGACATGGCATCACAATAATAGAGATACTAGTAACTGAAATAGTGTAATAAGTCTCATTTTGTAATAGTGTAATAGTGTAAGTATATTTAGTGTAATAGTGTAATAGTGTAATAGTAGTGTAATAGTGTAATAAGTGTAATAGTAGTGTAATAGTAGTGTAATAGTGTAATAAGTGTAATAGTGAAATGTGTAATAGTGTAATAGTAGTGTAATAAGTGTAATAGTGTAATAGTAGTGTAATAGTGTAATAGTAGTGTAATAGTGGAATAAGTGTAATCAGTGCAATAGTGTAATAGTGTAATAAGTGCAATAGTGTAATAGTGTAATAAGTGCAATAGTGTAATACCGTACTGTACCATACTGTGCTGTACTGTACCGTACCATATGGTACTGTACTGTACTGTACTGTACTGTACTGTACTGTACTGTACTGTACTGTACTGTACTGTACTGTACCGTACCGTACCGTATAGTACCGGGACATGTTATGAGCATGTAGATCTGCTAATTTCTAAAAGTTTGAGTACTTATGCTGAACTAACACTGAATGATTTTCCTGTTAACAATGGAGTAACTGATTGTATCCGTGTAGCTCAGTCAGTAGAGGTCTTGCCCTTGGACCGCAAGGTTGTTGTTTTCTGTTTTCTGTTGTCTTCTATCTTGGTCCCGCTTTATCGCTGCTTGCAGCTATATTCATTGGTATTGTTTTTTTGGGAGGTTATGAAAGCTTATATTGCACTGACAAGTTAAGGAGATGCCACCTTCAAAGCGTGTGGCTTCTGTGTACATACTGTTTTGATTGTAAAGATTGTTGGATGTAAATAGTTATTTTATTATATTTATGTATTTTCCAGTCATGAATGGGTGGCTCAAATATACTGACTCAAGAACGACAATTAGTGTCTCCTGTCTTATTTTGCCAAAAAGTACATCTTTTTTTTTCCCTTCAAAATAATAAAAAATAAACAGGATATAGGCTCCTGCCCTATGGACCTCATGGCTCGGCAAGGCTACTCTTCACATTGGCCTGTTATAGCGCCACCAACAGGTGGATTTTTGCTAAACACATTTTTGGAACAAAATGCCTCAAATCATCCCATTGCCATCCAAGGCCTAAGAAGAAATGCCACCCTTTTCACATTCCCTTCATTGGCCTATTATAGCGCCACCAGGAGGCCACAACCTGACCTGCCCTGGTGGAGACCTGTGCCCCGATGGGCACTTTATCTAGTTATTCATGAATCCCCCCCGTCAGGTGGGAAAGAAGCTGCTTGGACTCCTCATGCATTGAAGGAAACATGAGGTCAGTCCGTTGCTCTCCCCAGGTTGGCAGAGGGACTCTAGAGCCCAGGATTAGCCTACATTAGACAGTTGACAGCGGGTGGAAAAAAAGGGTTACAAAATTGTGGGGGAAAAAATGTAAAGAATCAGACATTCAACCAAGCCGTGTAATAAACAATGACATCATCCAGTGAGCTTTGACCTCTGACACTGAGGCGTCCATGCAGCGGTCCGTCCACGGCCACCAGGTAGACGGCGTTGATGTTGTCGTTGTCCACGATCTGAAGATCGGACCACGTGATTGGTCGAGACTGACCCTCCAAAAGATCCAGACCTGTGTGTTGGAGAGAGATGGAGCCCTTGTTGAAACGCGTGTTAAAACAATGTCATGTTGAATAATTTTTTGCTTATTACTCATAAAGTAAAACATATAATGAAATGTAGATATGAAATATAGACAAGCAAAATAGTTTGATTACAGGTGCATGTATGTGAATAAATTCTGATTACAGGTGGATGTATGTGATTTATGATTAATTTAGATCCATCAGGCGAAAGGAACTATATGGTTGGAATAACGTGTCCCTTCCACGCACTAAGTCCGCCCGGGGAAACTCCCCTCCATAAGAAGCGGCCTGCTCACTCCTCATATGAGCTCGGTTCGGGGCTCTCCCCAGGTTGGCAGAGGGATATTAGTGCCCAGGATTACAGTTTTAGGCAATTGATACCGGGTGAAAAATCGGTCACAGAATCGTGGGATAAAAACGTAGTAAAAGAAAACACCCATATTTCAGGACACTTTGGGTCAGTCTTTTTATTTTATATTATATTTTATTTTCAGTTATGAAGTTACAATAATGATAATCTCACCCATGTTCCAGGACACTCTAAGGCGTAGTTAGGTTCTGATAATCAGAACACCACTATATGGCATAGGCCTACCGGTAGTTAGGTTCAGATAATCTCACCCATGTTCCAGGACACTCGGGGTGCTTTGGTTTCGGCGGTCCTGATGGAGAAGTGCACCAGGATGGGTGGACTGCTGGCGTAGTTACTGTCCAGAGCTGTAAACTCTACCTGTAGATGTGTACATAGTTACTGGCCATATATATTATATACTATTGTTGTAGTCGAAAGCCACTAAAGCGAGACCAAGACAAGACCAAGACCTATACGAGACCGAGACGACACAGAGACCGCCGCAAGCCTAGGGAGGCCGAGACCAAGACCTAGAGGGGTCGAGACCGAAGACGAGACCAAGACCTCACGCCGCGAGGTGAGACCGAGTCAAGACCAAGACCTTTTTTTTCTTTGATAGGCACAGAAAACAACCTTGATCTGAAACACTGCAAATAGATTTTACTGACTTTGGAGAAGCTCAAAATTAGGTATACTACAGCATGATTCATTCAAATATTTATTTTAAATATCAATGAATGAATAACAATGAGGCATGCACATCAGGAGGAGAAATGCGAGAAATATAAAAAATAAATAAAAAAATATTGAAACCGGTTCAACCCCGGTGAAAAAGGAGCCACTGTTTCTTAAAGGGACACTACACCCCTTTTGAAACCAGTTCTTGTTTTAATGATGTTTGGAAGACAAGAAACACTTTACTGGGGTTTTTATGTGCGTAATTTGTGTTTTTAGATATTTTAGTATTTCAAAGTGTCTATGATGTCATGGACACTGGGCTCACTTACTTCCTGGACTACATGTTGTCTCAGTAATACAGCCCTCCCCCTATCCATGAGGAGGAGCAGTGCACCAAAGCATTATGGGAATTGTAGACCAGGAAGGAAGTGAGCCCAGGTCCATGACATCATCGACAATGATGTCCATGACATCATGGACACTTTAAAATACTCAAATTTCTAAACACACATATTACCCACATAAAAACCCCAGGAAAGTGTTTCTTGCCACCCAAACATTATTAAAATAAGATCTGGTTGCAAAAAGGGTGAAGTGTCCCATTAACACAATATTTGCCGATCCCGGGATGTATCGGGTTTCGTGCTTGCAACCTTGTGTACCAAAACGATAAGTCTCAGGTTTTATTAATGTAATTTAATCCAGAATTAATAGTATTTCATTTACCGTTTGTTAGCTGTTTTTAGCATCCATCGCTAGCCTCCGGTGGCTCCCATAGTGTGTAGTCACTGAATATCCAAAATCTCCTTGTGCATGCCCACGAACGTGATCCAAAGCATTTATAGGGCTCAGATTGAGCTAATGGACGATGTTTAGAATTTAATATTACTTTAATCCAACCTCGCGAGTACCAAACCATTGTTTACACTGAGAGAACACGGCACAGACTGTAGCTATGACTCATCACACAAACACTTCCGGTTCAACGAAAGGATTGTGGCACTAGTACTGAGTTTACCCACCAGATGGTGGCATGCAATCGGTTAAACTAGCTAAAAAAGTACATCAATCAATCAATCAATCAATCAATCAATCAATCAATCAATCAATCAATCAATCAATCAATACCTCATAGGTCCTCCTGTGGACGTGGCTAGCGTTGGGCGGCTGGTAGGCGACCTTCATGTCGTTAAGGTCGCTCCATGTGAACGAGCCCAGCGGCTTGGTGTGGTCGTCCAGGTGTGTGATGTAGCCGCCGGCAGGGGGCAGCGTCACGTTGAACACCAGGCGCTCCTGAGGGGTCTCGTGGTCGCTGGCGTCTAACGCTGCCCTGCTCAACGGCGTCAGGATGAACTGGTCCACCTGCAAGAGATAGTTCACAATTTGTAAGTGGTGCAACCACTTCCTTAAGTGAATATGTGTGTGTGTGGGTGGCTGGGTGGCTGGCTGGCTGGGTGGGTGCGTCTGAGCACGAAAACAGCATGGTGTTTTTCACCAACTGTGCGCAAACTAACACACACACAAACTGTATATTAACTGTATATATGGTGATTTCGGGTGTGCCAGTACAGTACAGTACAGTACAGTACAGTACAGTACAGTACAGTACAGTACAGTACAGTACAGTACAGTACAGTACAGTACAGTACAGTACAGGGACCCCCACACGGTAACTGTCATTTCTCAACCGTTTCGGACGCGGGGTGGCTCGCCGGAATCGGGCCGGCACCCTGGGTGCGTTCCTGTTGGTCTGGAACTCCCCCCCCCCCCCCCCGGGGACCCCCACACGGAGTTGCACCACTTACTTCACACGGGTGTGATTTTTACCCCAACGTATACTCCGTCTATAATGCCTACGGAAGCTTTTAACATTGGTCCGGTTCCTATAGCAACGCCCCACCGTTCCAACTATGGGATTGCAAATATAATCTCAGTTCAAAGCAGTTGAAAGGAGGATTAACCTCTATAAATCGGACTCCAGGATCACTGTCCTTGGTGGATTTTCTGCCATCCACATTTCCGATTTAGTTTGTGCCTTTGTACCGCGACGCTGCCGCCATGTAAAAGCTTCTGACGAAAGGTAAACAGTGTGTGGTTGTTCCAATGATACTAGAGTGCGTGTAGCGAGTGTGTGGGGGGGCGGGCAAACTCCGTCTTTTAAAGTGAACGCGTATGCTGGCACTGGGAACTGGGGTTTATGCTAACAGCTAGCGGTAGAGATAGAGTTAAGTAGTTCTGGTCATTTTGTGGGGGGCACCTGGGGCCACGCATTAAAAGAAAATGAATTGGCCTGAGCCGTGGCTCAGCGGTCCAGGCACCTTGGAAATCCAGTCTGGCAGTGTGCCGTGGGTTTGACTCCCAATGGCCTTTACTGTCACCCCCCATCTATCTCCCCATTTCCTGTCAGCCTACTGTGATTCTATCCCTCTACAAAAAATGTAATAAAGGTGAAAGCAAAAAAAAAAAAAAAAAATCATCATTCGCATTGTTGACCCATTTAAAAACTATTAGCGCAACATTCGTTCAACTGGACACAAAAAACAGTTCTGTGTGATAGAGATAAAAATTAATGAAAGTTGCACTATATGGTATAAATAAGTCATCAATACAAATGACGCTAGTTTTGTGAATACCATGTGCTCCCCACAAAATGACTGGAACTAAATCCGCCAGCATTTATTGATAAATTGTGATATAATTCACGCCAGCATTTATCCCTGTTCAGCTCTTATTTTGAAAAGCCAGATTTCCAGCCAAATCGTCCAACACGCTAGGGTGTTGGACGATGTGTGGTCACTTCCTGTTTACCAAACGGAGCCAACAGAGTGTAGTGGAAGGCATCACAGCGTCGGCTCCCGGTCGTGGAATAAACCTTGTTTTGACCAAAAATGCCATCTGGGACAAGGAATAGGAGATACAGGCGATTGAAAGAAACAGATAGAATGGGTGTTTATGGGCACAATGATCATGATGGCGCGATCCTGTGATATCGACAACACCAGCTAGCAACCCGATGCTAACGTGAGTAACATTTATTAATTGCTTTTAATTGACGTAGATGTAATGGCAATGGCGGTTTTTGTGTTATTAATGGCAAGTATTTCATACAGCTTAAGTTAAAACATTCTGAACTATCCCTTTAAGCCCAGGAGAAATAAATACATCGTTAATTCATTCATTGTATTTATTTATCTAATACAGTGGTTTTCAACCCTTTTCATACCAAGGACCATCATTCATTTGGCATTTGAGCCACGGACCACCAGATGAAATGTAGCCCCGTAGACCCAAAACTTGCTGTATTGATGTTGGTAAAAGGCCTGTGGTTTCCAGGGCTAGCAACAGGCAAACGTTGATCAAAATAACAATTATTCTACATCCGCTAATTGTGTAGACTTTAGTAATGCAGATGTTTAACAATAATGTAACTCTTGTGTCCAGGTTGCTCAGTCAGTAGAGCTCTCGCCTTTGAACCACAATGCTCATGGGTTCGATCCCGGGCACCGCCAACTCAGCGAATGAGTATCAATGGCTTGGTGCAGCAAGTCGTGTGGGAAGTACTGGGAGCCGATGGTAGTTGTGGTGCTCCATCTCAGCAATCCATCTCCCAGGGGTCTAGCGCATTGTAACGGGGATAGACTCCCGTGTGCGTGCGTGTGTGTGTAACCAAGAACTATCCCTTTTTGAGGGGCACTAGTCCCTGCTATGCCCAGCTTTCCGGGATTTGGCTTGTGATTGGCTGATCACCCCATAGCGATGATTTGATTGGCTGATCAACGTACATATTGAGGAGAAAGGTGAAGACACCAAAAGTGATTGGCCGGAGTGACTTTTGTGATTATTTGATTGGCTGAACATGGAATGTGATGTATGATGATGTATGATGATAAGAGCGCCCCTTACTTCACACGGGTGTGATTTAGTTTTTTATATATATGGTTCCCGGGACACCACGTGACACGTCATTGATTGATTGATTGAAATATGTATTGACAGTTTGCAGAATTACAGTACATTTCAAGCACAAACTCAATACAAAGACTGTTAACTGTGAGTGGACAACCCAATTAAGCATTACACTTGTTTACAAGAGGATCCACCTTGTTCAATTCAGTTCAATTCATCAAATCACATGACTGAAAAACATGATATTGAAATGCCTTTCCAAGCATGTAGGAGCTGGTGGGGAAACGCCACATAATGCATTCCTATGGACAACCGCCTATGAGCCGAGAAGATGGCCTTACGACTGTGATTGAACACATACAAGGAGATGTGGAACTGCTGTGTGCTTCTCCTGATGGAAGCAGCACACAGACCCCCATTAGAAAATATATGCCAGGGACCCCCCCCATAAGAGAAGATTTGTACGGCTCTAGCAGTGATTTTCAACCATTTTAATTTCAAGGACCCTCAGGTTTTACCTGAATTAGGCGATACGGACCCCATTTAATGGCATTTCTATCTAAATTTCTACAATTTATATTGTAAAATCAAAGTTAATTTAACTCAGAGAGTGTACAAAGGTTCCATTTGTACACTCTCTGAGTTACAGACCCATAAAGGTCCATTTGGTTCCTATCATTTAGCTGGGGACCCCCTGGAACTCTCTCAAGGACCCCTGGGGGTCCTCGGACCCCACAAACCACAGGCTAAAGGACATCATTCCAGATGCTGCTACTTTTCCGTGCGGACCGAAACAAACAACTATCGGCAAAGACGAAAGGCACCAACCTGCTCATCGGGAGCAATTAGGGAGTCTTGCTCAAGGACACTTCAGCCCGGGATCGAACTGGGAACCGGCAAGTCTACCTCTGAGCCACTGAGCATATTGACTACCGTCCAATAGCACTGACTCGGATAGTCATGAACGGCTGACCATGGCTCACTTAAACGCCAACTTTTGTCTATTATTATAATTTTATTTTGTATTTGTTTTACCTCCAGGATAAATGAGGACATGAAGGAGGCCTGTGGGGGCTGGTTCTGCATGGCACCCTGGATTAGAACTGGCAACCACACCGCTTCTGTCTGGAAAATAATACACATTATTTATGTTACATTATGGTACAACAATGTATCTTGGTTACAAGTAATAATAATAATAATATAATATCTCAAACTTATATAGCACTTTTCTGAGTACCCAAAGACACTTTACATGGGGGGCTTTACAGAGGTAACAGCTCTCTCCATCTCCATCTCTCTCTCCATCTCTCACAGAACAACCTGCTGGATCCCAACCAATCAGGATTCAAGAAGGCACACTCCACAGAAACTGCCCTGCTGGCAGTCACAGAAGCACTACATGCTCCCCAGGCTGCTTCCCACTCTGCTGTCCTGATTCTCCTAGACCTATCTGCAGCATTTGACACAGTGAACCACCAGCTGCTCCTAGACACCCTAGCGGATCTAGGCATCGGCGGGACGGCACTAAAGTGGTTCTCTTCCCATCTCACCGACCGGACCTACCAGGTTTCCTGGAAAGGTATGCTATCATCCCCCTTCAAACTGGGGTCCCACAGGGATCTGTACTTGGTCCCCTCCTTTTCTCACTGTACACCAAATCCCTTGGCACTATCATCTCTGCTCACAATATATCATATCACTGCTATGACACACAACTGTTTCTATCTCCCCCCCCCCCCCCCCCCCCCCCCCTCTGCCACCCAGGTGGAAGAGCGCATCACTGCATGCCTGGCTGACATCTCACAGTGGATGTCCTCCAACCACCTCAAGCTGAACCCAGACAAGACTGAGCTTCTCTTCTTCCCAGCTAAATCCTGCCCTATGCGGGAGCTAACTATTTCCGTAGACAACGCCCTGGTAACGTCTGTCCCAACAGCCAGGAATCTTGGTGTTGTCCTGGACAGTCAGCTCTCGTTTAAAACTCACATCACAGCTGTCACTCGATCCTGTAGGTTCACACTCTATAACATACGACAAATTAGACCGTTCCTCACCCAGGAATCAGCCCAGCTCCTAATACAGACAACAGTCTTGTCAAAACTTGACTATTAATTCGCTCCTTACTGGCCTACCGGCATGTGCACTTAAGCCTCTCCAACTGATCCAAAATGCCGCAGCTCGTTTGGTCTTCAACCAGCCAAAATTCTCACATGTCTCCCCCCTGCTCCGCTCCCTGCACTGCCTCCCGGTCGCTGCCCGCACAGAATACAAAACTCTGATGCTGACATTCAAAGCAACCAAAGGTATGGCTCCCCCATATCTTGCAAGCATGATTGAACCCTACAAACCCTCCCGCGCACTCAGATCAGCCAACGCAGGAAAGCTGGAAGTACCCTCACTAAAAACGTCGGGACAATGTTCCACACATCCCAAACTCTTCTCCCTTCTGGCCCCAAAACTGTGGAATGCACTCCCTGTTGCAATCAGAACTGCAGCATCACTCCCAATCTTCCGCTGTAGTCTGAAAACCCACCTTTTCAGACTCCATCATGGCCCATAGCACTTATCCTACCCCCTTAGATAGCACTTTTTAGACTTAGATAGCATTTGAAACAGACTTATGGCATGTCATGTAGACAGCACAATAATTGCATTGTATGTAGCCATAGCACCTCATAGTACATATGTATAGCATAGTATAGTTACGTATATATGTGTAGTTTATATGTATAGTGTCATTATGTAGTTATGTTCTAGTTACGTTCTTAGCTTACGCATGTTTCATGATAAAGGCATTTTATATATGTGATGTATTCCCATGGGGAATACATGATGTATTCCCATGGGGAATACACCCTTAGGGAGGGCATTCTATTGCCCATATTCAGACCACAGCCATCTTGCCAGCAAGGTGATACCTAGGTGATACTTCCCATAGACAGCCCATTCATCCAAACAGAAAAGTCCTCTCTAATTATATTAAACAACGTCAAAATCACCAACATTGCAGCTGTAGGGAAAGCTTGAATTATCCTCTTTCAATATGTAAAGTTTTTGTTTAATAAAAATCCACCGTAGACATGTTATGAGCTACTTCCTGTCAAGAAATTCCTTGAAGATGATTATTTTCTAAGTAGAGTATGGAAGCGCTCGTTATCTGTAAAGCAACCTCCTGCTGCCTCCTGCATTATGTGCAAATTCAAAACAGGTGGTACACGTGGGCCGTTGAGTGATATTCAACGAGCGCTTCCAAACTCCAAGGAATGGATGCAAGGAATTTCTTGACAGGAAGTAGCTCATAAAATGTCTACGGTGGATTTTTATTAAACATCTTCTTGGCAAGATGGCTGCGGTCTGATTATGGCCCATAGGGTTGGGGCATCAAAGGCAAAAGCTCATGTCACCCCATGTACTGCACGGAGTTTGGTCTTGGGGATGTCGAGGAGGTTTGCATCACCGCCTTGCATTGTTTCCTCTGAATGTCAGGACTTGTAGACCAACCCCCCACATTACTCTGGTTTTAGCTTCACTACATTGGCTCCCAGATGTTTTTAGGATTGATTTAAACATTGTTTTACTTGTCTATAAAGCTTCCAATGGTCTAGCACCTTCGTAACTATATGACTGCCTGCCTAGATACGTTTCAAACCACACCCCTCATGTCTTCTACTACTGCTCATCTGCTCCGAGTGCGTACAATGGCATATAAAACTCACACATGTCAACAGGCATGCTTAAAGCAAATATAAAAAGCCCACAGACTTGGCTGCCGAGATGTTTTCGTTGGAAAACATCTTACCGTAAAAGTCTTACCGTCTTGTTTGAAAGAGCAGAATCTCCTCTTTGTTTTGAAGCCAAGTTTTTTCGGCTAGCTTTCTGAACGTTGGTTGTTCTTATATGCCTGATTTATTGACCTCTGAACTGCTGTGTGACTGGTTATGGGGCGTTTTGGTGATTTATGCTTTTGCTTTTCTTTTCTTTTTCTTTATTGCTCTGTAAAGCACTTTGAGCATGTCATGTCATGAAAGGTGCTATATAAATTAACTGTAGTATTATTATTATTATTATTATTATTATTATTATTATTATAAGGCACCAACATGCACATGGGGATAAATTAGGGGTTCAGCGTCCTGTGAGTGCGTGCATGTGTTCGTGTGTGTATGTGGCGCGTACCTCCAGCAGTGCCCTGGTGGAGGTGTCTCGTATCTCCACCCTCAGAGACAGGTAGTCTATCTCGGGGGACGGGGGCCTCAGGTGTTGGTACCTCAGAGCCAGACCCAGGAACTCCTGACAGGACGTCTTCAGGAAGGGAACTGGCCGGGTGCCGTCATGGAGACAAGGCCTGTTGCCCGGACACAATGCACCTGTCTGCCTGCCTGTCAGGGTGAGACACATAGGAGAACCAGATCCAACATTGAGGAACCAGGAATCGGTTCCATCACAGTGGCCCCATTTCGACTTAAATAACTTTGGTTCTATAGTAGCCTACTATAGATTCTTGGAACCTTGGCACTTTTACGGATCCAGATGCAAATCGGCCAGCCTTTCCAACAGTTTTAAGCATGTACGCCCAATGTAAAACTATATAAAATAATAAAACAAAGTAAAAAAGTAAAATAATAATAAAATAAATAAAACAACTGTTATATAAGTTCTGTTCTGGGTGAACTAATCCTTTAACAAGTGTTAAAGGGATATTTCACTTTCAAAACACTTTTGGTCATTGTATCATCTACTCAGGCTTATGTGAACACTCCAAATGGTTTTTAAGTCGCTCAATTCAGTATTTAGCTGCCCCGCCCCTTCCTACCCATTGTAACACAAACCCATTGTAACTTCAAACTCCATTTTAATCATGATAGATTCATAAAAAACACAAAACCTTTTTTTCTGGTGACTGATATTGTCCTTCTAATACGTGAGGGAGGGCATATTATTTCAGTTGCTTTTTTCATTTATTTTTAATAATTTCTTTGGAAAATAATCAGGAATAGGAGGAGGCCAAAGGAGACTAAAACATCAAACAAAATTATTAAAAATAAATGTAAAAAAACATGTCCCCTAACGTAGCAATATCAGTCACCAGAAAAAAGGACGGGTGTTTTCGATGAATCTATCTTGGTTAAAATGGAGTTTGAAATGGGTTTGTATAGGAAGGGGGCGGGGCATGAATATCAAATATCTAAATAATGAACCTTAGTGGGCCGGCCTAGAGGCTTGTGGTGGGCCGTTCTGGGCCAAATGTTAAAGGAGAATTTCGGACTAGAAGGCTTTCTTTACCTTTATTTGTAATTGTTACGTCCCCACCAAAGAGGTCCAAGTGTTATTTTGTGCAAAAGCGCATTAGTGGCTATTGTTAGGTATTTTCTGTGCATTGGTCTTTGTGAATTAGTTTTCATATGCCCTGTGCCCTGCATACTTGTCACATTGATCCCGCTGATTTTCATATCACTCCTCTCTGACCCGTGAGATATCTCCTGTATGTTTATTTAGCCACATTCCGTGGCGTCTTACATTATCTGCCCCTCTATGGAAAACATGTTATTTGACCTTGGTGCGGTGCCGAGGCAGATATCCAGACTCCCACTTAACGTTAATTACGTCCCTAAAACGTTATATTAGTCGTCACGGCCATCAGCCACGTCTCCCAGTCTTACCCTTAGTAAACCTCCCAGCCACAGGTGTCGCCATTGTTCACTTTTTGTTAACCTCTGAACTGAATACTTCCCATGTCAAAGATTTGTTTTGTTTGTTCTGCTATATAATGTTTCCACTGACATTTTGTCACTGGGAGATCTTTGAACGCTGTGATGGATGTACCATGATTTCTCCCCCCATATAATTTGGAATATATCATCTGAAAAATCCTACGCTCTGGCTCGTCGACTCCTTCCTTGTGTCTTGTGTCAATTCTTCTAAGGTACTCTTCTATGGTATACTCTGAGATACTTTTACTCTTCCTATTCTCTCATTTTTAGTATTGTAGTTTTTCCCTCTAAAGTGTTTATCCTTAAAAGGTTTATTAATATAGTATTACATTTTTATAAGATTAACATTATACCATTAAAGATAAAGTTTAATATTTACTTGGTTTAAAAGGTTTATAACCATTTTTGGTAAATTGCATGTTAGAGGCTCCCTGTCTGGGTATTTGGTACTGAGTAGTTTTTTCAGAAGTATTTTTACATTCAGGGTTTTCCTGCTCTGCTATCGAAGTTAAAATATTCCTTTCTAATTAGCATTATTAATTAGGTTAATTATAAATATTCCCATCAGCTATTTCCCTCAATGGGGGTTGGGTTTTAGTGCTAATTTGCTTATTTCCATCGAAATAAGTAGTAAAGTGTGCCGCTTGGGATACTATTGACATTATGAAGAGAGGATATACAAAAAATATTTGTTTTTGAGCGATGGAAATAAGCGAATTAGCACTAAAACCCAACGTCCAATTCAATTCAATTCAATTCAATTCAATTCAATTCAATTCAATTCAATTCAATTCAATTCAATTCAATTCAATTCAATGCAATTCAATTCAATTCAATTCAATTCAATTCAATTCATTGAGGGCTTATGGTAAGGGAAATTGCCTATAATGCGCTTTTGCACAAAATAACACCTGGACCTCTTTGGTGGGGACGTAACAACTACAAATAAAGGCAAGAAATCCTTATAGTCTGACATTCTCTTGTCTGTTTCAGTGTAGTCGTCTATTGGTTGTGTATATAATTTATGTTGTTCTGTAAAAGCGGTGGTATTAACCCATTCAGGATGGGAACCCCTTTTGGTGTTTTAACCTCTTAAACCCCAGGGGGAAAATGTGCAACATCGGAGTTGGAACCGGAGACCAATTGGGTCTCCATTGACCCACTGAGCGCTGTTCAGAGGTGGACAGCCGCTGCCCCCGCCGGCGGGGGCAATGGGGCTGCATTATGTTACACTTTAGCTATTCACAATTTTTCAAAAATAGCAGACAAGCTTGTAGATCTGCTATTTTTGAAAAATTGTGAAAACGATTTTTTTGTCTCAGTCCAGCCCTGGCTATGCTAAAAGGATAACACAAAAAGGCCCACAGAGGGGGCTTGCGGCCCACTGTACTAAGTTCATCAGTAGGCCTATAGCCTGCTACTCACCCTTCCTCTGTCCAGAGTCCAGCTCAGTGACCAGCTGACCCAGGGAGGGGGTGCTGGTCTCGGAGGACGTCAGTCTTATGGTGCAGGCGGAGCCCGGCCGGGTTCCGACCCGGAGAACAGAGCCGTCAATGGCGTTGGACAGACCATAATAGTCTGACACCACCAGAGGGGAGGAACCCACAGACACTAGACCTCCGGGACGGGGTTCTAAAACTGATACCGACAGAACCACGGTCTGGACCTCTGTCTCGCTGTCTGTGAACCTGCACACATGGAGAGGGACAGACAGACAGACAGACAGACAGACAGACGACAGACAGACAGACAGTCAGTAAGGTCTTATATAGCCTGATCAGCTGTGGTCTGACGTAATGTCTGACGTAATGAAATCACACCCGGGTGAACTGGGTGACCGTAGCAACCATGCTCATTTTTTCTGCACAGACAGACAGACAGACTAACAAAGCCAGTTGTAGGAGTGGTTTACACCACTCAAAAACAGGATTATGAACCAACCTGTAAACTCGTAGCATCACAGTGTCCTGGTCCAGC
>NW_027637117.1:20000-25000 GCF_951216825.1 Electrona antarctica | reverse complement strand
TCAGGCAGAGTGTCGCCGCTGTCCTGACGGAGGCCGAACTTACAGCCGAACAGGTGCATGCCCAGGATGCTGCAACACACACACACACACGCACACGCACACGCACACGCACACACACACACACACACACACACACACACACACACACACACACACACACACACACACACACACGCAATCCCACAAATGAACAGTGAACGAGGAAAGATTGCTTTTATCTATTACGCTCCAGACAAAATAATGGAAGAAAATCCAGGACTCTATGAAACTGGACAATATTGTCTTTATAGTCATTCAATAGAGCGTCGAGAGACCCGGAAAATAATTCCCCGTTCATTTTCCTCATAGACTTTTCAAAAAGTATTTATTTAAAGACGGACAAAGCCAACTCTTGTCGTGACAAATCATGACAATAAACAATTTTTTTTGGGCCAAACAAAGAATTAGAAAGAAGAAAAAAACGTCAGGTTACAACACTTTTTTTGTTGTTTTTATTCTTTGTAATTATTTGTTTGGTCCAAAATATTGTGTTTGTTGTCATGATTTGCCACAACTCGAGTTGGCTTTTGTAGGTTATAAGGTCTTTAAATAAATACTTTTTGAAATGTCTATGGGAAAATGAATGGGGAATTATTTCCTGGGCCTGGCGTCGTCATGAAAGGGGGCGGGACTGCGACGCTCTATAAGGCACTGCTCAAGGATGCAACACTGTGCCTGTTTTTGGAGCCCCAATGTGTGTTATTTTAATATTGCTCATCTATATTTTGACCATATGTAAAAAAATATATATTTGTTGTTGTTTCTGTTTTGTATTTGTGATTGTACTCAGAGCAACATGCTCTCAAGGTCTTCCCTGATTTAAGGTCAATACATCAACAAAAGAATGTCCTGAAAAGTAATAATTTTGGAACAGACAGAGAGACGGGACTGAGAAAAACATAATTGTCTCTGGCCATCTGGCCTTGCCGAGACGACGACGACACGCACACGCGCACACACACACACACACACACACACACACACAGGCATTGTGCTCTGACCTCATACGATAACAAGACAGGCGACAACGTTCTATCGAACCATTTCCTCTGTGTGGACAGACAGACAGACAGACAGTGTGTGTGTGTGTGTGTGCGTGCGTGACTGTGCATACATTAATCGTGTACAGAGGTTAGCAATTATTATTCATGGTTTATTCATACAGACGCACACACACACACACACACACATGCACATGCACACGCACACGCACACACACACACACACACACACTGACCTGAAGATGAAGATGAAGAGCATGAGGAGCATGCAGAAGGTGGCCACGTTGTCCATGGTCTTCATCAGGACCACCAGCTGTCTCCTCAGGGCCGGCAGGAAGCGGACCAGCTTCAGCACGCGCAGGAGACGGAAGGTCCGCAGCACCGAGAGACCGCCCTCCGCCTCGCACACGATCTCCCACACACTGACGCACGCACGCACGCACACACACGCACACACACACGCACACAGGAGAGAGACGTGTTCACACTTCAAACACAAGCTAACTGAACCAAGTGTGTGTTCACAGTACTGACAACGTGCGTTACTTAAACGTACTAATGATGTACAGTAGATTCCTCAGAAGATAAAGGTCAACTTCAATTGATCACTGGTGCAATTTGTATTGATTTAACCAAGGCGTTTGATTTAGTTGATCGATATCTTCTTTTAGATAAACTATATGCTATTGGCCTTTCACAAAATGCAATTCTGTGGTTCAATTCATACCTCCAAAATAGAAAACAGTGCGTTATCATGCAATGGGAAGAAATCTGATATGGTGGTTCAACTTAAAGGTGTGCCCCAGGGGTCAACTTTAGGACCCCTTCTGTTCTCTAACAACAATAGCTCATAGCGCGCCACCGAGTGGCGCGCTACGAGCTTGTAGATCTGCTATTTTTCAATAGCTAAATTATAACATAATGTTTAAAACACCAAAAGGGGTTCCCGCCCAAAATGGGTTAATTGTTTTAGGGGTGCCAGGCAGATCTGGTCTACCTGAGAAATGTTATTTCTCCTTTTGTTTGAATTCTTCCTCATCTGGGTTTATTAACCATAAGTGAAACCAACACAGGACTTAACATGTTAAAATGCAAACCCTTTTACACCAAGAAATAAACAACACAACCACTTGTCAACTCAGTTTCAAGTATTATATTGAGAAGTCAACCCACATAAATAACAAACGACTCAATTCATCACAGTTCATGAAACACAAGTCAACTGTTTGTGAATAAACAAAAAGGAAACAAAAGATAAATGTCACAATACTCAAAGAAATGGGGTTACGCCTGTAACCTTTCAACCAAAACCATGCGTCAATTCATTTCATGACAACCATTCTGTTCACCATAGGCTTAAGTTGCAACGAATGTTCCAGATCCACGCAACACGCATGCAACGTGAATATTAATGAATGGAGTGAGTCCGTCTAACCGAGTAGATCAGCTCTTAATTAGTTTCCAAACAACAACAATAAACAAAATAAGCGCTTGAAATAAAAAGAGGTGAAATACCGCCGCTCCGTGCGTGACAGCTGACGGGACAGAAACGGGTCAGGAGGATGCGGGGATCGTTGTTTGTGATATTTCGTCTGTTTGAATGGTTGTATAGTACAGGGGTTCTCAACCTTTTTGGCCGGGGACCCCCGAAAATGCTTTGGCAACGTCTCGGGACCCCCGCCCCCTCCCGACCCCCAATATAAATTGACTGCTACAATAACCTTAAACCATTTTGGGCGGGAACCCCTTTTGGTGTTTTAAGCATTGTTATAATTTAGCTATTGAAAAATAGCAGATCTACAAGCTCATAGCGCGCCACTCGAGCTTGTAGGTCTGCTATTTTTGAAAAATCGTGAAAATAAAAATTTAAAAAATATATTTTTTATTTTTTTATTTTTTTAAATAATTTGGGGACCCCCTAAAATAATTTTTATTATTAGGGGTTGAGAACCCCTGGTATAGTAGCTCTGCAGGGTTTGATCACACGCCCGAGGCTACGCCACTTTACGGACCAAAACACACGGGACAAACACGGAGAATCGAGGGGCTAACTTCCTCGTTCACATAAGTGACAGGTCCAACCCAAGGGGCCAGTGAGGCGCTCCAACGTTGAAGCACTGGGCCCTAGTGGTAAGAGGAAGGACTGCAGTCGGACCCGTGGATTCATGACGAGGAAACCCTGTGCAGCTGGGCTTTAACATTGGGCGCTCGGTTGCACTTCCGCATTTGACCACCAAAATTTGGTGGTCAAATGCGGACGTAGACGTTCTGAGACGGTCCTTCCGGGTGCTTCAAAACGCTACTGAGCAACTTCCACTGACATGAATATCCCCCCCCCCCCCCACACACACACACACACACACACACACTAGCCTAAAGGGGGAACTCCCCCCGCCCCACACACACACACTAGCCTAAAGGGGGAACTCCCCCCGCCCCACACACACACACTAGCCTAAAGGGGGAACTCCCCCCCCCCACACACACACACACACACACACACACACACACACACACACACACACACACTAGCCTAAAGGGGGAACTCCCCCCGCCCCACACACACACACACTAGCCTAAAGGGGGAACTCCCCCCGCCCCACACACACACTAGCCTAAAGGGGGAACTCCCCCCCCCCCACACACACACACACACACACACACACACACACACACACACACACACACACACACACACACACACACACACACACACACACACACACACACACACACACACACACACACACACACACACACACACACACACACACACACACACACACACACACTCCCCTCCTTGGCCAGGCCAGATACTGTAGTAGGCTTTTTTCTTTTGGTCTTTACAGACAGATGATTTTAGTCTTTATGCAGATATTTTTATAGACTTTATAGACTTAGGTCTTTAGGCAGATATACGTTTTTATTTAGATGGAGAGTTCTCTTTGCCAGGGTTCTGAGCTGACAGTGAAATGCATAATGTCTCCAGGTCCATTTGGACCTGCAGACGTCACGGAATTAGAGGAACCTTCCGAGACATTCACGAGCAAAAGATAATCAACTTCAACAGTCTCAAAATCGGCCATGAGGCTGACTGCTCAGACACGCGAGTATTAACCCATTTAGACCTGAGGACGATTCTACAAATGTCAAAATATTTCATGTCAAGGACCCCCAGAATTATATGTAATTGGCCGCCGGCCCCCCCATCTGAAAACATGTTGTTCCAGGGACCCCCTCCCAGAAGCAAAGATTTGAGTTAAAAACGTTCTGCTCCGAAATAAATATATTCAAAGATTTGCACTATACATTTTCACGATTTTTAAAAAAAACAGCAGGCCTACAAGCTCGTAGCGCGGCACTCGGCGCCGCGCTACGAGCTTGTAGATCTGCTATTTTTCAACAGCTAAAGTATAACATAACGCTTGAAACACCAACAGGGGTTCCTTGCCCCAAAATGGGTTGAGGGAACTGTACCGTTGCGCGCGGAAGAGGAGGAGGAGATTATGATTGATTGGCTGTTCGCCGTAGGTGTCATTGTTGGGAGTGCTATAGAAAGCGTCAGCAACGTCCTTCAACCTCCCGACGTTTTGGTTTACACAGGGCAGCATGTGGAACGACACGAAGCCTTGTTCAGCATTGTACCGTTATAGAAACGCTATAGAATGCTGACCGAGTACAGCCAAACATGTACTAGGGCATTCACTTCTAGTCATTTTTACTAGTTGACTAGTTGCCTAGTTTACTAGTCGACTAGTCGACTAGTTGTTTAACTACCTATTGTATGTAAAAAGAAAAAGAAGAACATTTATTTTTTATTTTTTTTTAAATAAATATTTGTACATTTAAAAACGGTGTACATTGGTGACTATAACTATAATCTACCTGATCTTGAGGCCTACAAAATGGGGAAAAACATAATAATATATACTTTTTTTTTTTTCTTTTTTTTTATCAACT
>NW_027637117.1:0-17500 GCF_951216825.1 Electrona antarctica | reverse complement strand
ACAGACCCAGGGACAGACCCAGGGGCAGACACCACAGGGACAGACCCAGGGACAGACCCAGGGACAGACCCAGGGACAGACCCAGGGACAGACACCACAGGGACAGACCCAGGGACAGACACCACAGGGACAGACCCAGGGACAGACACCACAGGGACAGACCCAGGGACAGACACCACAGGAACAGACCCAGGGACAGACCCAGGGACAGACCCAGGGACAGACCCAGGGACAGACACCACAGGGACAGACCCAGGGACAGACACCACAGGAACAGACCCAGGGACAGACCCAGGGACAGACCCAGGGACAGACCCAGGGACAGACACCACAGGAACAGACCCAGGGACAGACCCAGGGACAGACCCAGGGACAGACCCAGGGACAGACCCAGGGACAGACACCACAGGAACAGACCCAGGGACAGACCCAGGGACAGACCCAGGGACAGACCCAGGGACAGACACCACAGGAACAGACCCAGGGACAGACCCAGGGACAGACCCAGGGACAGACCCAGGGACAGACCCAGGGACAGACACCACAGGAACAGACCCAGGGACAGACCCAGGGACAGACCCAGGGACAGACACCACAGGAACAGACCCAGGGACAGACCCAGGGACAGACCCAGGGACACACATAGCTGTCAATATAGGAGTGGTTGCACCACTCATAAATAAATAACATGTGTTCCAACATGCAGTGGTTTTCAACCCTTTCTGTATCAAGGCCCATTATTTATTGGACATTTGAGCCACAGAACCACCATTTTGATGAGATTTAGCCTCTCAGACCCCAAACGAAAGAATATTTTGTTGTCCACAGCGCTGTATTGATGTTGGTATACCATTAGCAGAGATAACAGACAAATCAAAATAACAATTCTTCTACATTCTCTAATGTGTGTAGACTTCTTGTGAATTCGGTAATGCTGTATTGATGTTTAACCCATTTTGGGCGGGAATGATGTTCATCAAGTTACATGGGCCACCTGTAGAGGTCTGGAACCCTTCAGATTATGTGATCAGTTGGAATAGATACCATCGTTTAGCAGAGGACCCAAGAACGAGAGCTGTACCAGAAACTCACACGGTTATCCCTGACCGTTGTTGGAAGTTCTTGTGACTGTTCATATGATTGTTAAAACCACTGTTGAAAGTTGAAAGCAATGTAAGTGACTGATGGATAATTTTGAGTTATTAGATCTGTAGATCTGTTATTTTTGGTGGATGGTAGTTTCCATGTTCCCAATAACTATGTATTTTTCATGCCCTGTGTCCCACTGAGTTTACATCTCATTTCTGCCCAACGTTTAGATAAGTATTAATTCTTCCCCCCAGCTGGCGGGAAGATAAAGTATTGTTTTCTCCTGTTTGCCTAAACACCCAGCGTATCTGTTGGAAAACATGTTATTCGGCCTTGGTACGGTGCCAGAGCAGACAAATTGTCTCCTAGTTACGTTAGCTGGTTGTCAGTAACTTGGGCTGTGAACTACATCTACCCTTAAAAGAACTACGATTCCCTGTGGTCACACTTTCTGGATTCCCGGAAGTGTGACTTGCCACGTCAGTTGTACTGTCCCAAGTGAACCTCCCGGCAATAGGTGTCGCCATAATTCACTTTTTGGTTACCCTCTGAACTCCTAATGCATTACTTCCCCATGTGAAAAGGATGTTATGACTTATGTAGTATAAAATGTTGTCACTGATGATGTGTCAGTGAGAGATCGTTTTAACGCTGTACGGACCTGCCATTTCTCTCCCGATGTGATTTGTAATATATATCAAATGGAAAATCCATTGTGGACTTCTTTCTTCCGTGTCTGGTGTCAAACTCATTCTAAGGTATTCTGGTATACTCTGATACTTCTCTGCCTAATTCTTTCCTTTTGGTATTATAGTTTTCCTCTAAAGTATTTATCCTTAAAAGGTATTACTATAGAGTTACAGTTGAACATTATAACAGTAAAGATAAAGTTAATATTCACTTGTTTAAAAGGTTTACAGTCCTTAATTCTGACTTCTTGAGTATTTGTACTCTATTACATTCTTACAAATTCTCCTCCACGGTACTCCTCCAGAGTCCAGATGATTGATTGGTCTTCAATCCTTCCCTTATCCTAAATTTATATGCATCAATTGGTCCTATTCGATAGCCGTCTTTTAACGAGTATTAGACTAATTTAACGATTAGCTGCTCCGACAAAAGCTTGTTCCAGCGAGTATTTGTACTCTTACTTTCAAAAGTATTTTTACATTTCCGGAGTTTCTTGCTCTGCTATTATAAATATTATACAGTCCTTTCTCATCAACATCATTAATTAAGAATGTTAGACCATAGTTTTCCCTTTCCTCTACCTATTTCTCCCTTTCTTTATCTCTGTTTGACACACACACGGAGGGGAGACACCTCTCACACAAGCCATGTTTTTGGAGCTTTTTGGAGTTTTCATTTGATCGTTGTTTACCATTACATCGGAATGGTATGTCACCGGGATTCGGACGGACAGCGATTTTTATTTTGGGGTCCGTGAACTGCTAACAGCAGTGAACATAACGGTTCACGGCGTGTTCGCACTCCACGGATCTCCCCCAGACCCCGCTGCCCTGGATCGTCTGGTCCGACTTCTGCCTATCTGCTTCTACATCTGCTCTAAGTTAAGTAATTTATGATTTCTTTAGCCTTCATAGATTAAGCTGTCATTACAATTCATCCCACCTCACACAGCTAGGTATTTGTTTTAGTTGCTTAACAACTTTAGACAATGTTTCGAGCGGAACCTCTGAGTTCTTTCTGTCCCATGTAATAAATACATTTTTAGTATGGTCAGTGTCTGGATATGAATTATATATATGATTTTTAGCACAGGATCCATGTGTGTGGAAGTATATATTTATTCTTTTATATTTATTCTTGCATTCTCCTCTGAGTCGACACGGAGCGAGAGCTGCTAGGGTTAATTTTCTACCTTATAACGGTCCATCATTTGCCTGGCGTTCCTTCAGACGCTTTTCTCATTCAGTGCTAATTCATTCATTTCTCTATCACCCCAAAACAAGGTAACAATAATGATGCCATTATTAAATTTGATTATTTTATTCCCAGATTATATATATATTTTTTTTTTAAAGATTACATTTGCTATTTCTCGCCTGTCCATTATGGTTTAAATGTCACCTTTTTATATTTTATAGTATTATAGTGCTTATCTCTTTTCTCTCCCTGCCATGCGTGGGGGAGAGCGACCTTGTCTGTGCAGGAATGTCTGCTTAGTGACTGAGTGTGTGCGTGCGTATGTGTGTGCGTGCCAGTGTGGGTCCGCGTGTGTGCACGAATCCCCCCTCCCTCCTCTCTCCACCTCCCCTGTTTGAATTGTTTGTGTGCATGTGTGCGTGCCAGTTGTGTCCGTGCATGCGTTCGTGCGGCCGTATGTGTGTATATCCGTATGTGTGTGCGCGTGCCAGTCTGTATGTCCATGTGTGCACAACCCCCCTCCCTCCTCTCCTCACCCTGTAGTTTGTATGGGTGTGTGCGTGCGTGCCTGTTGAGAATGATTCTCTCTGTGTCCGCGTGCCTGTGTGTGCATGAATCCCCCCTCCCCCCTCCCCCCCCTGTGTGGGAAGGCCCGTGGAACAGTTATTTTTCTTTTAATAGTGGATATATGTGAACACAATTTTTATTTGAATGCGTGTGTATATGTGTGTGTACCACCCCATGTGTATGTGCATGTGTGCACAAACCCCACCCCTCCTCTCCCCAACCCCTGTTTGTATGGAGGTATGTGTGAATGCCCCCCCCCCCCCCCACACACAATTTTATTTGAATGCGTGTGCGTGTGCGTGTGTGCATGTGAGATTACCCCGGCCCGGTCCCCTGCCATCTTGTTTTATTACTTTAGAAGTTTATTTGAATAGATAACTCATACTTTGCATGATTTTTAGTAACGGAGCAAAGCCACATTTTTCAAAATTCAGACTTTTAGTAAGGGAGGCAAAACAAAATTTAGATTTTTGTTATTTTTACAGTTTTTACTGCATTTCAAAACTTTATAATGGCCTTACATTACATCTAGATATTTTTACATTATGTTTCATGTCATAGTAGCATCAGTACAAATTTCCGTTTATCCTATTTTTGTCAGATAACCCCCATCTCGCTCCATGTGTGTTTCTGTGTTTATATGTGTGTGTGGAACACTTCCTTTTAAATTCACCTCATCATAACTTCCTATTCCACAAATAGGTCAGTTTAAAATTTCCCATTTCATTATTTTAAGAGTGTGACAAACGTGTACTTGCGTATAGCCTCCATTCTACCTGAACATTTTATATTTCATTTTCGCTTATTCCCACTTAATTCTCCATTTGGTTATTGTGTGATTATTGATACATATTAGGAATACGCGACGACATCTGTCAGCCTCCGTTTCCGCCATTTATCATCATTTCATACATTTTTTTTTTTAGATAGGACCCCCTTGAACATTTAATTGCCTTAGTATGACAATTTATTATTGATTTTAACCAATCCCCTTATTGATTTAATTCATTTTATATATTTTTTATTATTTCATTTCATTTATTTTTGAGTGGTGTGGACCTCTCCTACGACTGGCTTTGTTAGTCTGTCTGTGCAGAAAAAAACAAAAACATGAGCATGGTTGCTACGGTCACCCAGTTCACCCGGGTGTGATTTCATTACATCAGACATTACGTCAGACCACAGCTGATCAGGCTATATAAGACCTCACACCACTCAGTTCACACGGGTGTGATTTTTCAATTACATTCTGGTTTCCGCCGTTCATCATAATTTAATAACTACAACTCCCACAATCCTTTTTGGGATAGGGCCCCTTGTCCATTTAATACATTAGTCATGCCATTATGCCATACTGATTTCAACCATTGATTTCAACCCTCATTGATTTAACTCATTAATTACTTGGCCATCCATTAACTATAGCTTACATCCGAACTCCGGTACTATTAATTAAGTATTCCTTTATTATATTTTAATTATCTTTTAGGTTAAATCCCAGTATTAATTTTAATTGTAATTTTAATTTATTTATTTTTGTTTTTAAGTTTAAAAGTTTTAAAATTTTGAATTTTACATTTTAAATTTTAAATTTTGAATTTTACATTTAACATTTTAAATTTTAAGTTTTGAATTTTGAATTTTACATTTTAAATTTTGGATTTTGAGTTTAACGTTTTAAATTTTGAATTTTACATTTTGAATTTTGGATTTTACATTTTACATTTTACATTTTACATTTTACATTTCACATTTTACATTTTACATTTTACATTTTACATTTTACATTTTGAATTTTCATTCTATTCTATTCATTTAAGTTTTAAGTTTTAAGTTTAATTAAAAAAAAAAAAAAAATTATGTTGACAATTCAGGTGCTATAGGGCGGGTCCATAGGAGAAGTTGCTGTTGGCCCTATAGTATTATCACCAAATTATCACCATTATCATTTTATATTTCCCTGTGTGCTAGGACAGTATAGTAGATGCAAATAGTTATTTTTATTTCTGTTTTCATTTGTTTTCCCATTTGTAGATTAGTACTTACACTAGAATTTTTTTTTTCTTTCTGTTTTCATTGCCTTTCCCTATTTTTAGACAGTATAAATATTTTTTTATATTGTGTTTAGTAACATAGTCAGTGCACTATCAGTCTGTACCTTTAGAGAGAGCCATCTACATTCAAACTTGTTTTTTACTGTTCATGAAGACAACAGGCCTCAGATTATTTATTATTTTTTGCTCATTACTAGTTTTTTATTAGGGAACCCCCAGCATCCAGTGGAGTTCAGTTTTCAGAATTCTTTACTTTAATGGTCAGCTACAGGGGTCGGTCCTCATTTATTTCCCTGTTATATCTGGCTGTTTTCTTCTTGTATTCGCCAAGTGACGGAAGTTTAATAAGTGATGATTTTGACTGCATGGACATTTTTTTCATATCCTCACATGGACGCATGTGTGGAAGGAAACAAATGCATTACAGCTTAAAAAAAAAAAAAATAGCATAGTTAATATAGTGTTATTCAGGACAGAGAAGGCCACATTATGTATCGTAAGGTCGCGTCAAGGTATAAACACCATGTTACAGACAACATGGTCAAGAGTCTAAGGTATGGACTAAGTGTGATTGAATCTGTCACAAGAACAGTTAGAGGTTTTCCACCACACGTGACACAAATAGTGTTTCACAGGTTTTGTTTTGAGTGGACGATTTATTCCCAAGAGATTTTATTTCCCGATTATTATTATTTGTATTTGTACTCTTCTCTCTTTTTCTCTGCCTGGAACGAGTTCTGCAGGCTCCTACAGGTAGATCTTGTCTCTCTGTGACCTGATGTGTACAATCATGGTCAATTTCGGTCTATCTTGACTCTTTTGGCAAACCTGCGTGTGACGATTAGCTACGTCAAAATAACGTGCAGGGGACAGAGTACAGACAGTTTGTGTACTAGCCTACCGGAATGCAAAAGAAGTGTGTCTTAGATCCCAGAGTTACTTCCAGAGTAATACAGACACCAGTTGTCTGTATTTACTGATCCCAGAGTGATATACGGGACACAAGTTGTCTGTATTCACTGCGCATATTTGGCGCACAGAAGACATCCCATCCTATGCATAACATGTAAACGAATCTTCGCCCCATTTTGGGCAATCTTCGTCTATATACTTTTTTCTTCTTGAGATATCTTTCTCTTTCTCCCTGTCTACGTATTCTCCCTCCAGGTTAATCCCCTGTGCACATACATACGTAGATGCGTGGCTGGTAGAACAGTCATTTTCATTTTTCGGTCTATCTTGACCTTGGCTAACCTGCGTGTTCACGCAGGGGACAGAGTACAAACGGGTTTTGTACTAGGCACCGGACTACATAGGAAGGGGTGTCTTGATTTCAGGTAAATCCCAGAGTGGTACAGACACCACTTGTCTGTATCCACTGCGCGATAGGCGCCCAGAAGCGTCTTGATATCCCACTAAATTAGTTAAATTCCCTATTATTATAATACTTATTATTTTATTTTTATTTGTACTCTACTCTATTCTTCTCTGCCTGGAACGAGTAACTATAGGCTCCTACAGGTAGAACTTGTGATCTCACAATTTCTTTTTTGGCGTCTTATACGTGACATTAGCTACGTCATTAATAGCGTATTTGATAAGTACATTAGCAAACATGTGTTTTTTTAGGAGTGATGACCTACATTTTGTTTATTTCTGTCCGTGTTTGCAATGCCATGCCATATTATGCATGATAGTCTTAAAGTCCAGTGCAAATACAGGGCAAAATAGACTTGTGCGTTTATTCTGTCATCATCAAGCTGTGTTTCCTGTGTTAACGGATTTATCACTGCAACATTATTATAGAAAACAATTAAATAGAAGAATTAAATAGAACAAAAATAGAATACGTTGTTTTCTTTTTGAGATATCTTTCTCTCTCTACCTGTCTCTACGTAACCTCCCTCCATATAAATGTGAAATGCATGCGCTAGAGAACTCTGTCTCTCTGCGTATCCTCCCTCCATTTTACAACTGTGTAAATGCGTACGTAGAACGCTGGGTCTCTCTCTCTCTCTCTCTCTCTCTCCTTGACGTATCTCTAAGTACTCTCCCTCCATATAAATGTGTAAATGCGTGCTGTGAGAACGTCTGTCTCTCTAAGTACCCTCCCTCCATATAAATGTGTAAATACGTACTGTAAGAACGGTCAGGAGAAGTACAAATATTAATATTTTATTATTATTTTTATTTTCATTTTTTAAACCATACCCTGTCTACCTACACGCCCTCCCTTCACCATTAAGCTGTGTACATGCGCGGTTGGTAGAACAGTCATTTTCATTTAAAAACATACCCTGTTGATGTTTACCCTGTTGATGTTTACCCTGTTGATGAATTGTTTATAATTATTATTGTTTCATTTCATTCACCAGTTTGTTTTTTGTCTTTCTGTTTTATCTCACAGATACGGATCTCTGGTGGTTTCGTGGTCAGGAACAAACCCGAGTCAGGACAGAGGAATCTAGAGACCCACAAAAGCGATGGAGTGAATGGACATGTGTTGTGGACCTCGAGATTCCTTTCCCTTTGTTTATAAGGTTTGACCCTTGACCCCGACCCACTCAGAACCGTCTGAATCAGTATCATTAGACCCCGACCCACTGAGAACCGTCTGAATCATTAGTATTAGGCCCAAAACCCCAGAACAGTGACTGCCCTTTTATCATTATGATTAGCCCTTAATTTGCCCATAGATTTCCCATCGGGAACACATTATAATTCCACTCATGTTTCACCATACACATTATTGTTTTATGTTTTTATCCATGTTTTTCTTTGCTAAAACGCTGTATTTTGCTAAAACACTGTTACCACTCCCTACCTAATATTAGGTTTAATTTGATCATCCCTTCTCCCCTCAATTAATTAATATTAGATTATTTTTAATTATTTTAATTTGATTTATTTGTCATTTTTACTTATTTTATTTTGACTGACAAACAGACCATGTTCGTTATTATTTCCATACATTTATTCATTTATTTTTAGACTTGACTACCGGTACATAGACTACTATTCCCTCTGCATTTGACAGTAGGAGACTGATAGCTACCTGACACTGACTGATTGCTCGCTTATCCTGACGTATAGACAGGTGACAATTTGACTTAATTGACTATTTACTTTTATTTTTGTTAAAACTATTTTCCATTTGTTATAAAAAAAGGGATCTCCATCTTCCCCATTATATAGATTATTTTAACTGAATTATCCCATCTTTGGACAATCTAAATTCCATTCCATTATGATTCATTATCCCTCTCATTATATTTTTATTATTTTAGATTTGATTCATATTTTACCTCTGAATTTGGAATATCCCTCCATTGTAAACATTTAACCTTTATTATCCCCGAACCACCCCTTGACCTTACATTGAGATATTTAGAATAGGGACACCTTCCCCTTCCATTTCATTTTATTATTTTGTTTTCATCACCATGAGTTTGGCTTGACTAGGCATATATCCTCCCCGGAATAGACTTGATTCTATATTTGGCCTTTATGGTACTAATTTGACTCACCCGGAAGCTGCTACGATCGGCGCAGGAGCGCGACAAAGATAACATCATCAACTACCCCGTCCCCCCTCTCCAAGCTCTGCTTGGTATAAGAACTGTTAGGTGCATCTCCGGCCGTTTTCTCCCGTTTGAATGACAGAGATCGAGTGTATCTGTCAATGAGAAAGTATAGGCTGATATGTCACCTGTGGGTCACCTGTTATGTCACCCATCCTGGGGGCGGGGCGAAGATTCGGCTCCGACTACGAGCGAAGAAGAACTATCGCAGTATCTGCGCTGCTAAAAAGAACTTTGTTGTCAAATGACACTTTCGACGGCGCATCGGCGTGCTGCAACGATGCTGGGTTCCTCGGGGACCCCGAAGATCTGCCCTAAAGAACATTGTCAAACCCTGACACTAAACGTCGGCGTAGGAACGCTGCAACGGTGCTGGGTTCCTCGGGAACCCCGAAGACCGAAGACATCGAGAGAGAAAAGTCATTCTGTCTCTCTCCCACGGTACCATCTAAATAATGAGTGATTTCTTGCCTGGTCGTAAGTCAAACTATTTTTTATTTTTCATTGTTCCTGTTACCATTTTATTCCCATCCTGATCCTTAGAGTTAATTTTATTTCTCATCTCCCAATTGACCCTTATTATATTTAATTTAATTCCCTGAAGATTGATTATTGATTATTGATCACATGACACTTCATCCACAAAAAGCGATGGAGTTGATGGATAATTTTGAGTTATTAGATCTGTAGATCTGTTATTTTTGGTGGATGGTAGTTTCCATGTTCCCAATAACTATGTATTTTTCATGCCCTGTGTCCCACTGAGTTTACATCTCATTTCTGCCCAACGTTTAGATAAGTATTAATTCTTCCCCCCAGCTGGCGGGAAGATAAAGTATTGTTTTCTCCTGTTTGCCTAAACACCCAGCGTATCTGTTGGAAAACATGTTATTCGGCCTTGGTACGGTGCCAGAGCAGACAAATTGTCTCCTAGTTACGTTAGCTGGTTGTCAGTAACTTGGGCTGTGAACTACATCTACCCTTAAAAGAACTACGATTCCCTGTGGTCACACTTTCTGGATTCCCGGAAGTGTGACTTGCCACGTCAGTTGTACTGTCCCAAGTGAACCTCCCGGCAATAGGTGTCGCCATAATTCACTTTTTGGTTACCCTCTGAACTCCTAATGCATTACTTCCCCATGTGAAAAGGATGTTATGACTTATGTAGTATAAAATGTTGTCACTGATGATGTGTCAGTGAGAGATCGTTTTAACGCTGTACGGACCTGCCATTTCTCTCCCGATGTGATTTGTAATATATATCAAATGGAAAATCCCCATAGCTCTGGTGTGGACTTCTTTCTTCCGTGTCTGGTGTCAAACTCATTCTAAGGTATTCTGGTATACTCTGATACTTCTCTGCCTAATTCTTTCCTTTTGGTATTATAGTTTTCCTCTAAAGTATTTATCCTTAAAAGGTATTACTATAGAGTTACAGTTGAACATTATAACAGTAAAGATAAAGTTAATATTCACTTGTTTAAAAGGTTTACAGTCCTTAATTCTGACTTCTTGAGTATTTGTACTCTATTACATTCTTACAAATTCTCCTCCACGGTACTCCTCCAGAGTCCAGATGATTGATTGGTCTTCAATCCTTCCCTTATCCTAAATTTATATGCATCAGTGACATCTTGTGTCTTTAAAAAAAAATAAAGTCATTGAAGTAAAGATGAAGTAAAGTTGTCTGATTATTTTAAGTACTTATGTGTGGGTGAGTCTATGTAAAGGAAAATAAAATAATTGATTAATTGAAACAAAAATAAAAACAACAAATTAACAATGCAACAAAATAATAAGAAATATAAATACATTAATAATCACATGTTGAATACAGTATTTCAACTAGCACTGAGCTGAGTGGCTATGTGCACATGCCCGCGCGCGTGCACGTGCACGTGCGCGCGCATGCGCGTGCACGTGCATGTGACGTCATAAATTATAGCCCCCTTAGTTAAAAAATCCACAGCTCACCACTGCCGGGAACCCCTTTTGGTGTTAGCATTATGTTGTGCTTTAGCTATTGAAAAATAGCAGATCTACAAGCTCTACGAGCTTGTAGGTCTGCTATTTTTGAAAAATCGAAGAACGACTGACATAGAAACAGCTTTTTCAGAAAACTGTCAGGATGTAGAAGACATTTTTAGAATCTGATCTCAGGTCAAAATGGGTTAACAATAATAGAACCCTTGAGAGCGTACAATGAAACCAAAATGTATACCCGTAATACGGGTCCATTTGGTTTCATTTTACACTCTCAAGAGTTATCGTGATGGCCTTTGCGACGCGTCCCGGTCCAAACGCCCCCTGCACCGAGAGATCGCCTTTGGACGCCTATTTCAACCCATTTAGGCCTGATGTCGAAAATAAAAAACAAGTCTTCTGAAAGAATATATATTCAAAGATGTGTGCCGCATTTTCACGATTTTTCAAAAATAGCAGACCTACAAGCTCGTAGCGCGCCACTCGGTGGCGCGCTATGAGCTTGTAGATCTGCTATTTTTCAATAGCTAAAGTACAACAAAATGCTTAGTTAAAACACCAAAAGGGGTTCCCCGTCCATGATGGGTTAATATCAGTTGATTACGGTTCACAACTCTGTCCTGTACCCCCCCCCCCCCCCCCCCCACCTTTTTTCTGAAAAAGTGTTTTCAGAAAATCGTACGTTTGACAGTGGCTCTCAAACCTTTTCATGTCAAAGACCCCCAGAATGAAAATGTAATTGGCCGCCAGCCCCCAAGGAGCCCCCCCCCCCCCCGCCCCACACACACACACACACACACCAGAAGCAAAAGATTTGAGTTACAAAATGTTCGCTTTTAAATATACCCCGTACTGTGCCGCGAATATTCAAGACTCAAATTTGTGTCAAAGAAGAACATTGAATGTCGAATGGTCCAGCCCCCCCCGATAATAAAATACGATTTAAAGATTTGCTTCAAAATGTTCAGGATTTTTGAACAGCTATGCCAGTGTCTATGCCTGAAGAAGCTCCGGAGGGATAGGGACCGAAACGTTGCATTATTAAAAGAAATATCATGTACCAAGCAAGATACACACAGTGTGACTGTGTGGGTGTATTTTCAGTCCTTTCATTGATGTGCACTGGCCTATACGCACCTGTGCATAATATACGCCTGATTTCTATAGATGTGCGAAAGCTATTTCCTACAACAGCTAAAGTATAACAGTGGTTCAAAGCTAAGGTGACACAGATGCGTTCCAGGTCTTAACCCATTCAGGCCTGACGTCGAAATTAAAAAAAAAAAGTTTTCTAAATCATGACAATTTTCGGAAAGATTTGAGGCACATTTTAACGATTTTTCAAAAATAGCAGACCTACAAGTTCATAGCGCGCCACTCGGTGGCGCGCTATGAGCTTGTAGATCTGCTATTTTTCAATAGCTAAATTATAACAATGTTTAAAACACCAAAAGGGGTTCCCGCCCCAAAATGGGTTAATGGTTAATGTGGTTAAACGCTAACGTGACATGGATGCGTTCCAGGTCTCAATGGGTTAATGGGATATGGAGATACAGTACATGCTTTCACCTCGGCACCGCGAGAGCCTCATGGATTAACCCATTGAGACCTGAGGACGATTCTACAAAATGTCTTCTGAATCCTAAAACAGTTTTCAGAAAAACGTATGTTTCTGTGTCAGTCGTTGATCTCAAAGTTTTTCATGTCAAGGACCCAAAAAAACTATAATGTAATTGGCCGCAGACCCCCATCTGAAAATATGTTGTTCCAGGGACACCCCCAGAAGCAAAGATTTGAGTTAAAAAAACGTCCGCTCTGAAAGAATATATATTCAAAGATTTGAGTTCAAAAACGTCCGCTCTGAAAGAATATATATTCAAAGATTTGAGTTCAAAAAACATCCGCTCTGAAATAATATATATTCAAAGATTTGAGTTCAAAAAACGTCCGCTCTGAAAGAATATATATTCAAAGATTTGCGCCACATTTTCACGATTCTTTCAAAAAATAGCAGATCTACAAGCTCGTGGTGCTTGGCACTCGGTGCCGCGCTACGAGCTTAGTAGATCTGCTATTTTTCAACAGCTAAAGTTTAAAATAATAAAGTGGTTAAAAAAAGCTATAAGGTGACACAGACGCGCGTTTCCCGTCCTGAATGCATTAATAACTCCTGTTCTGTGTTGGACATGGAAGCGCCGTGTTGTCATGAATGAAATATGACTTTGACTATATGACTATATACATTATATATGTATGTATGGATATAAACCCTTTGATGTATACGTCGTGTCATTCTGCACGGGACGGGAGGGGGGGGAGGTCGCCGCACAACACACACACCGGATAATAGAACCAAGGTTTGGAGACGCACGTTTTCATACACGCAGCAACACTCGAATTGATTTGTTTTTTTCACATTTAACCCACTTTTAAGACCCGAGGCAGATTCTACAAAGGCCTTCTAAAAGAGCATAGTAGTTCTCGCACTCCTGACAGTTTTCTGAAAAAGCTACGTTTCTATGTCAGTCGTTCTTCAAATTTTCAAAAATAGCAGACCTACGAGCTCGTAGCGCGCCACTCGGTGGCGCGCTATGAGCTTGTAGATCTGCTATTTTTCAATAGCTAAAGCGTAACATAATGCTAACACCAAAAAGGGGTTCCCGCCCAAAATGGGATAATTGAGTTTCCACAGACTCCCTGCAGAGGGGAGCTGCATGTGTCTGTGACACAGGTGATGGTCGTTATTGATGCTCATTAATACATCAAGGAAGGCAATTATGTTTCTGCACTGTCAAATAGGTCTACATCTATCCTAAGATGCCATCAAAGAAAAGAAGACATGTTAACTCGAGCTAGGTTTAAACATGAAAGCATGTTTACAGAAATTAAGTCATTTTACATGAAAAGTAATGCTACTTTTGCAATGTAGTTAAATAAAAATTGTGAAAAAAAGCATAAATCATTAAAAAAAATTGTCTGGAAAATAATTGTGTTGAAAATATTGTGAAAAATCGTATCGTGAACCTCATATCGTGATACGTATCGTATCGTGAGTTGAGTGTATCGTTACATGCCAACTTTCAAGTGTTCTGAACCAATGTTCTAAACCCTAAGGCTTTATTAAATAAAAATCACACCCCGTGTGATCTCCTTCCGGCCAATCACAATTTGCGTCCTCACTTTTGTCTTCAATGTTTGCGTTTACATAAACAGTTTTGAGCGTTATACAAACGCTCAAAACTGGCCATTCATTGTCAATGGCATTCAATGTTGGACCCTCAAAGCTGGACATAGGAGGGGCTAGCGCCCACACACACACACACACACACAGCTGACCTGATGATGACGATGACGCTGTCGAAGCCGTTGTAAGGGTTCCTGACGTACCCGAACAGACCCAGAGCCAGAAGCTTGATGAGCATCTCCAGGCTGAAGAGGCTGGTGAACACCATGTTGGAGATCTCTAGGACGTCTGTCAGCTCCTGGGGCTGGAGAGGACACATTACAGCATGTCTGTTAGCTCCTGGGGCTGGAGAGGACACATTACAGCATGTCTGTTAGCTCCTGGGGCTGGAGAGGACACATTACATTACAACACCATGTTGGAGATCTCTAGGACGTCTGTCAGCTCCTGGGGCTGGAGAGGACACATTACAGCATGTATGTTAGCTCCTGGGGCTGGAGAGGACACATTACAGCATGTCTGTTAGCTCCTGGGGCTGGAGAGGACACATTACATTACAACACCATGTTGGAGATCTCTAGGACGTCTGTCAGCTCCTGGGGCTGGAGAGGACACATTACATTACAACACCATGTTGGAGATCTCTAGAACGTCTGTCAGCTCCTGGGCTGGAGAGGACATACACATTACAACACCATGTTGGATATCTCTAAGACGTCTGTCAGCTCCTGGGGCTGGAGAGGACACATTGCAGAATGTCTGTTAGCTCCTGGGGCTGGAGGACACATTGCAGCATGTCTGTCAGCTCCTGTGGCTGGAGAGGACACATTGCAACATGTCTGAGCTCCTGGGGCTGGAGAGGACACATTACAACATGTCTGAGCTCCTGGGGCTGGAGAGGACACATTTCAGCATGTCTGTTAGCTCCTGGGGCTGGAGAGGACACATTACAGCATGTCTGTTAGCTCCTGGGGCTGGAGAGGACACATTACAGAGCAGCAAGTCTGTGAGGACACACTACAACACCCTGTTGGAGATCTCTAGGGCCCCATTTACACTGGCAGTCAAATCTAGCCAGAATCAGATCTGTGCCACATCCAGATTGGAATCTGATTTGTTTAACCCATTTAGACCTGAGATCAGATTCTAAAAATGTCTTCTAAATCCTGACAGTTTTCTGAAAAAGCTCTTTCTATGTCAGTCGTTCTTCGATCTTTCAAAAATAGCAGACCTACAAGCTCGAGCTTGTAGATCTGCTATTTTTCAATAGCTAAAGCATAACATAATGCTAACACCAAAAGGGGTTCCCGCCCAAAATGGGTTAAATAAGTCTAAATGCAGACACATACAATTCAGGTCACATACAATTCACATGGAATCTGATTTTTTTCCAATGTGACTTGAGCCACATTCAGAGGTGGTTTCAAGTCTGATCTCAGGAGATCCGTCTCAGTCTGAATGCAACGTTAACCTGATCTAAATCTGATTCCATGTGACTTGTATGTGACCTGTCTGCGTTTAGACTAATTTAATCAAATCAGATTCCAATCTGGATGTGGCACAGATCTGATTCAGGCTGGGTTTGGCTGCCAGTCTGAACACGCAGATCAGATCTGGTCACTTGAAAACGGCAGTGTGAACGGTCGGGCCAAAAGACAGAGATTTGAGACATAAATCAGATTTGAATCCGATTTGACTGGATGTGACTGCAGTCTAAACGGGGGCCTATATAGGACTCTGTGTAAACGGGTGAATGGAATGCACCATCTATGTAAAGCGCTTTAGGATAAAAGCGACTTATATGAATGCACCATTTACCGTTACTTTATTGTATTCTAGGATGTCTGCTTGGGGCTGCATCATGCCTTCCGGCTTCAGCTCTCTCTCTCTCTCTCTCTGCATTACGAGTCACGACGTTGCGGTATAAACTGAAGGATGAACTCATTGAATGCCACAGACGAATAACAGTCTAAGTCCACACTATTGATCCATAATGTATAAATGATAGATAAGGGTTCAGGACAACGAGGCCTTTTCGTGGAGGGGTCAGTCTGAAATTTGGACTTAGACTGTTTTTCGTCTGTGGTACTCAATTGTGAAGGAAACTCTCTCTCTATCTCAAGGTGTTCCCGAGATATCTCACATTCACAGTGTTGAGATGTACACAATTACATGTGTGTCCACTGTCTAGACCAGGGGTTCTCAACGTTTTTGGCCGGGGACCCCCGGAAATGCTTTGGCAACGTCTCGGGACCCCCGCCCCGCCCCCTCCTGACCCCCAATATAAATTGACTGCTACAATAACCTTAAACCATTTTGGGCGGGAACCCCTTTTGGTGTTTTAAGCATTGTTATAATTTAGCTATTTAAAAATAGCAGATCTACAAGCTCATAGCGCGCCACCGAGTGGCGCGCTACGAGCTTGTAGGTCTGCTATTTTTGAAAAATCGTGAATTAAAAAAAAAAAAAAATTTGGCGACCCCCCGAGGGGTCGCGACCCACACACACGCGACCCACACACCCACACACCACACACACGACCCACACACCCAACTTTGACGATGGAGAGCAGCCACTATATGTCCACACTCACTCCCTAGGGCCATATATTACTGTCGTAGCAAAAATAGCCGATCTACAAGCTCAAAACGTGTCGCGCTGCGACGCGCTTTGAGCTTGTAGATCGGCTATTTTTGCTATATTCGAATTGAAATCTTGAACTTTTGCTATTTTTGAATTGGAATCCTGAAAATTAACATTTTTATGTCATTTCAAATGCCTTTAAATTATACTCGTGTTGAAGCAAAGAGCTACTAATTTAGACTGAAGTAATTAACGCGGGTCATGTTTTGCATGTTGTGGAATTGTAAACAGCTGAAACCAATATTATATCAGTATATTCTGACATTAACCTGAGGGCCGCATTCAGTGAAGGAAGGTGGGGGCCGCATGTGGCCCCCGGGGGCCGCCAGTTGCCCACCCCTGGGCTAGACCGACGTACAGTATACGGACGGACGGACATACGGACAGACACGTGGAATGATAGACGGACTGGCAACCGAGAAACGACCCTCTGTCAGCCTCTCTCTGTCTGTCAGCCTCTCTCTGTCTGTCAGCCTCTCTCTGTCTCTCTCTCTCTGTCTCTCTGTCTCTCT
>NW_027637118.1:25000-35816 GCF_951216825.1 Electrona antarctica | reverse complement strand
CAGAGGGCCACATTGCATATTTCTGTCGTAGCTAAAATATTTTTTCTATATTTGAATTGAAAATACTGAATTATTTTTTGTTATTTTTCCTGAAAAGTGACCTTTTTTTTAATATAATTTCAAATGCATTTAGTTATAGCTATGTTAACTTTATGAACTTAAATGCAAATATATTGGCCATAAAAAGTCCCATTTTAATACTAGTCATTAAGCAACATATAGAGTAGACTGAAGTAATTAAAGCTCGTCATGTTTGCATGTTTGGAATTGTAACAGCTGAAATCAATCATTTGTCAGTATTCTGATATTAACACTATATCCCCCCCATTCACGAGTTGCACGAGTTAATTGGTTGTAGTACAGCTTCCCTCCCAATAACGAGTTACACGCGTTACGTTTTCATTGTTTAATTGGCGTTTATAATACGTTTTAAGACTTACGGGGTTTCCCATCGGACAGAGTGGGATGACGTGTTTTGATGACGCCATCAGAAAAACATCCGTCACACTGGCATGCAAAGGGTTCTGGGAAATTGAGACCCAATGCATTTCAATGGCGGCGGTGGCGCGCAGCGGGCACGCTCCTCCTCCGCTCTGTTGTTGTGATCGCCACTTTGGATTAGTTTTCAACACTACGACAAGCGATTACACCGTTTTAAAGTGGATTTTCATGAAAAGGAACGATGATGTCGGCGCGGTCGTTCTTCGAAGGATAGTGAAATCTAGGCAGTGAACGTGGCATTGCGATTTTATTTATTCCACAGTCAAACTGTTAACCTGCCAGTTGCCCATGTATGCGGTAGAGCATGTTGATAGTTGATACAATATAGCTGTAGGTGTTGGAGGTGGTCTTTTTGGCTATAGGGGGAGAGCGTAGTGACGCGTTCGGTAGGATTTTGGCTTATTTGGGCGCCATCTTCCTGCCTACATGTAGGCTAGTAGGATGCTAGGCTACTTAGCTGCCAGTCTGCAGTTCGTAAGTTTGCTTGTCAGTGATGCTGGTGTGTACACTGTCACTGCAGTACACCATCTTCCATCTCTCCTATCTTTGACTTTTCTACTCTATGGCTCTGGATCGACGGTGGTATTATTATTATTCGCCGTTAGAAAATGTTCGGGTGTTCTGATCTGATAGCCGCCTCCCCTCTCCTCACGTCAAAACAGTTCTCAATGTTTACATCTTACTTGACGAGAAGACATGTGGACATATCCTTATGGAACCAGGGAGAGAAGACATGTGGACATATCCTTATGGAACCAGGGAGAGAAGACATGTGGACATATCCTTATGGAACCAGGGAGAGAAGACATGTGGACATATCCTTATGGAACCAGGGAGAGGGGGAAAAACACCACGAGAGTGATCAGTCAAACATGTGACCATTATTATTTTGATTACACTGTCATGTTCGTTTGAGGACAGGTAGAGAGCAGAGCATACATGTGTTTGGGAATGTTGCTGAAGGTTATGTTATTTTGTCATCTGACACCCAAACCAAACAGTGTTTATTTAATTATTTTATATCTACAATGGTATATGTCTCCACAGTGAGGCTGGAAAATGTAGCCTAGCAGCCTACTACTCTAGCCTACTGGTAGGCAGGAAAATGGCATCCAGAATAACCCGTTCTGAGCGAAACTCCTCCCTACGCTCTGGCCCTATTGAGACATTTCTATTCTGTGTTCGGGTTGCAAGTACTACTGCTTGACGAGTGATAGCATTGCGTGAAGCTCACAGTGCAACATCTCCGCAGCCATTTTTCCATCTCAGCTCAGCCGTACAAATGTGGGGCCTCGGCGTCCCAACCGGAACACCTGGGTTTGTAGTGGTGGAAAGTAAAGTAAATTTACTCAAGTACTGTACTTTAGTACGACTTTGAGGTACAGTACTTTTACTTTACTGGAGTATATCCAACTTTTACTTCTACTCCACTACATTTCAGGGGCAAATATTGCACTTTGTACTACAATTATTTCAAAACATTAGTTCCTACTTACTTTGTTGATTTGAATTATTATTACAAAACATGCATTAACCACTTCAGCCCTATTTCAACTTTGGCTAGTTCCAATTTTCTTTCTTCGATTTGTATACATTTTTATACGTGATACCTGATTGTAAAATGGGACATTCTTCATGAGTACTTTTGGCACTTATATTTTGATGCCAATGCTTTTACTTAATCAGATTTTGATTACCGGACGTCCGGACTTTTACTTGTAAGAGTGTTTCAACATTGCAGTATTGATACTTTTACTTAAGTAAATTACTTAAGTAATTGAGTATATATATTTTTCCACCACGGTGTCTTTGAATCCCAGGTAGTGGACATATAAAATCCTGCAGGCATTGCAGCTTTAAATCTGTTGGACTTTGGCCTGCGGTCGGCTGAACCTGTGTGTGACCACAAGGAAGCGGTTCAAATTCTACCCTCAAATTGGTGACCGGGCCAGTCGGTGATACTATGTTTTTGTGTCAAACCCATTTTTCCCCTCTCGTGCATCAGTGTGGGTGGTCTGCTGCTCTGTGCTGTTTTTAGCATCATACCGCTAAAAACTATCTTCTCAGCCTTCACCTGTACTGCGACCAGTACTGGAAAAAGTACATTTAAAAGTACAGTAGCAATACCACAGAATAAAACTATACCATCTGTTAAGTAAAAGACCTGATGTATACAAAATGCTACAGTATTGGCATCAACATATACTTATGGTACACTCTTCCCCCCCCCCCCCTAATAGTTGACATGTTGTGAGCATGTAGATCGGCTATTTCCAAATAGCCAAATAATACAATAGTGTGCTTCATTGGTTCGTACTGTATACAGTATGTAGGTAACTAAAGCTATCAATTACAGTACATTGTAGTGGAGTAAGAACACAATGTTTTGAGATGTAGTGGAGTAGAACGTGTACATAAATAAATACATGGAAATAAAGTAAATGTACACCACTTAGTGACTAACCAGAGTGTCAGTGACTTTGCAATAAGTGAGCAGTACCGGTTAGGTTGGGAGGGCGGGGTTCAAATCCCGGCGGTTGCTAGTTTAAAACCCGATATTTTGAGGTTTCAGGACGCCCTGCATGTCTCTCTCAACCATACCATCTATTTCCATATCTCTGCTGTTGGGAAGAAACCACCTAATCATTTATCAGGAAATGAAGAAAACAATATCTATATATATATATATATATATATATATATATATATTTTTTTTTAAACAAAGCAATAATGCCTCATAAAAGTTGGTTCAGTGACTTTATATATTGTCAATGACTTACATGAGAGGGGGAGACTAGAGGTGGTGGAGTTAGCTGCTTTTAATAGCAGACAGTTTGAGGGTTATGTCCAAAGCGCTTTTTACTACTTTTCATTGGTATCAATATTATTTTAACCAACACACATACGTGAAAGGTGTTAAATAGCATTGATTTAAACCTCAAAAATGTAAAGGTGGTAACCTTCCTCCCGGCAGTGACAATATGGTCGTTGTCGTGCCGAAACCTCGTATCTCTATATTTCAACCTTTTTATTATGTATTAGTTTTTTGGTAAATGAATGCCCTACTACCTCATCGCACAAAAGCAGTGAAAATAGCAGATCTACTGTAGTAGTAGATGTGCTATTTTCACCATTTTTATTTTTTTTATAAATAATCATAAAAAGGAACCTTTTTGGACGTACAAGTTTTGGCACCCGGCAGCGGCGAGCTATTACCGTACCGCATATGATTTATAAATCACCACGACAACATGACCTTGACAACAGCTTGCGTGAGGCTTTTTTTCGGAACGGAACCCATTTTCCCAAAGTGACACAGCAGTGTCTAGCTCCTCTGGTGACGCCATACAGCAGAGAGGAGGCAGTAGAATGAAATGAAGTTGTTCTAAATCTGACTCCCTGTTCCTTCACGGGAAAGACTTTGACCCCATTAGCCACTATTTAAGTCTCTTTCTTTCTTTTTGCTCTCTCTCTCTCTCTCTCCTCTCTCTCTCTCTCTCTCTCTCTCTCTCTCTCCCCCCCCCCCCCCAATGGCAGTTGCAAGGACTAGTTGACTAGTTGCTTTAAGGGCGGACCTTCAATCGTTTTTGGAAGTCAAAGCTTCTAGCCCTAAAAATGAGCCGAATCCGGGGGGTGGGGGGTTGGGCAATTAAATAATGAGTCCGTGATTCATGAGTCATGGAGCTCAAGCACATGGCTTTGAAGGGTAGCAGATCTACAAGCGGGATACGGGCTTGTAGATAATCTATAGATGTATAAAACAATTAGCTAGGGACCCCTTGGACCCTACCCCCCAACCCCCCCCCCCCCCCCCCCCCCCCCAAAGACCCCACATTGATGAGAACCACTGGTCTAGAAGAGCGTTCGTCCTCATTTGTCCCCCAAATGTTTGTGTGTTCTCGTGTCCGTCTGTCCATGTTTGTCTGCGGCTCACAAACCACTACAGCAATAAATCTTATGCTGCAGTGCGTTCACACAGGCAGATGCAAAGATTCAGTCTACCATTCATTATCAATGGAAGCCAGCGACTTGAAGCTACGAAGCAAATCCTGACGCTTGTAGCTGCTGCAAATGATACAAAGATACAAATACGTTGAACTGGCTTCATCTTCAGATACAAAGATACAAAGATACAAAGCGACACATAATGCTGTGAATCTTTTTGTCTTTGCATCTGCCCGTGTGAACGCAGCTTTGTTTTTTTTTTTTTTTTTACATTTTGTGTATCATTTATAATCTCCGTTCCGCTGTCCCGCCGGCCCTACATATTTGGGCGTCATCATCGACCTGATCAATGTGACATCACCCTATTGATTGATTGAATTCACACTAAAGCCACGCCTTTTTACTTTTACTTTTTTTGTTTTTTTGTTCTTATATCGTTCAAATCTGTCATACTGGAGTGATAGATAGATAGATAGATAGATAGATAGATAGATAGATAGATACTGTGTAGATACTAGATACATATTGTAGATTAGATAGTTATTTACAACTTCCAGTCAACATAAATATTTGTGTCGCAGACAAAACGCAGCTGTCAGAAGGGATTGATGGTAAATATGTGCAAATAAGTGCATTCAACATGTGGCATCCATTTCGCCTGCCACAAACACGCTGTTTTTGACTTGAACTTGTTACAACCGACATTTGTTGACGTGGAGAGCGAGAGCGAGAGAGACGGAGATGGAGACAGAGAAAAAAAATCAAAAAACAATTCTACTACAAACCAGAGGAAGCTCTTACATTTATTTTAGTCACACAAAAGCGTCTGTCTGTCTGTCCTGTCTGTCTGTCTGTCTGTCTGGCAAAAAAGGCAGTATTTTGCGATCGGCTCATCATTTAACTCATTAAGGACAAGAAGGTATTTTTACATTTCAAGACGGAACCCATTTTGGGGTTGTTGCTAGTATGTACAGTTATATAGGTGTTATTTATTTTTTTACAATCAGTCTCGGGTCTAAAAGGGACGAAAGGCCGAAAGCATTGATATGCTATAACTATCGTTGGAATTATTTCATTATTATTTGTATTTTTTTTTTAATCTTTGGAGATAATCCGAGGGGTTTAGATTAAGAATGTTATACAGGGTGTACTGTGCGTCAGTATTGCTGGGACCATGAAGGTCCCATCATGTTGGGACAGGGGATTTCCTCTGGACTGATGTGAAGAGCATCCATTATACATCAAACACACTGCAGATGCATTAGAATGCACCCACCGCCATCATTTCAACCAGTGGCAGCAAGTTTATTTCACCCTCCGCCCTTATGTTTTAATATCGTGACTATCGTCGTTGTCGGGCGGAAACCTCTCATCTCCATATTTTTTACGGTTTGTGTGTGTTTTTTTTGTTAACACATTTAGGCCTGACGTCGAAATTTATAAAATGTCTTCTAAATCTGACAGTTTTCAGTCAGGATTTGCGCCACATTTTTCACGATTTTTTTCAAAAATAGCAGACCTACAAGCCTACATAGCGCGCCATGAGCTTGTAGATCTGCTATTTTTCAATAGCTAAATTATAACAATGTTTAAAACACCAAAAGGGGTTCCCGCCCAAAATGGGTTAATTAACGGCATGCTCGATCATAGTATACAGGCGTCGCACGAAAGCATCAGAAGTAGCAGATCTGCAAGTTGGACGTGTGTTTGTGCTCGTGGATCTGCTGCTTCCGATGCTTTAGAATTCGAATCCTGAAAAGTAACAGTTTTGTTCATGCGAGGTTTCCTTTGCACCCGACAGAGATGATTTATTCCGCGTGGCTACTTCCAGTATGTCTTGCTTTGATCTTTTTAGCAGTGACAAGCTGGGTAAGCAAGTGCAGATAGCTGTTTAGTCTGATAAAAACACCTCCGCCTAACTGCTCTTGCCAAGATAAAGCCTGACTTATATAGTACTTTGTTGCGTGCTGCGAGCTTGGAGATCTACTATTTTCGGCGATTAAACGATGCAGATACACGTGAAGCGGAGTGCAATCGTCTTTGCTCGGTTGCCGCTCGTGGGTGTGTGTTGCTGAAATAAACTGAAATAGCTGTTTAAACGTTTATAATCACTCTACTAGAGCAGTGGTTCTCAAAGTCCGGGTGGGGGACCCCCATGCAGGGGCAGATCTACAAACGGCCTACGGCTTGTAGATAATCTATAGTCTAATAGATGTATAAAACAATTAGCTAGGGATCCCTTGGAACAACCCCCCCCCAAGGACCCCACATTGATGAGAACCACTGGTCTAGAAGAGCGTTCGTCCTCATTTGTCCCTGAATGTTTGTGTGTTCTCGTGTCCGTCTGTCCATGTTTGTCTGCGGCTCACAAACCACTACAGCAATAAATCTTATGCTGCAGTGCGTTCACACAGGCAGATGCAAAGATTCAGTCTACCATTCATTATCAATGGAAGCCAGCGACTTGAAGCTACGAAGCAAATCCTGACGCTTGTAGCTGCTGCAAATGATACAAAGATACAAATACGTTGAACTGGCTTCATCTTCAGATACAAAGATACAAAGGCACTTTGAGGCAAAGGGGCAGGTGCCCAAGCCCCAAAAGCCCCTCCCCTTTGCACGTGCCTGGATGACACTATTACAGTATGTTCTTACATTCAGCTGCCATTTAACCGTCTACGATATCCATGATAAGCTTCAGCTTCATGTCTGCCACATCTCACAACTTGCTGTGGACTTGTAGATCAGCTACTTAGCTCTTTTAATACAATATCATGGAATTATCATAAATGGAATTTCATTCGAAAGACTGACTCAAACTAAGCAAAATTTCAACACTGAAACACACAGCTGTGCCTCGTTGGAGATCGAAGAGAGGAGCTTAAATTTAGGACATGTTCCGTGTCAGGACGACGCAGTGAGTCATAGGAGGAGGAGGGGGGGGGGGTCAAAACTCTGCAGGTCAAGGAGCCTAAGGCAAGAAGGACAAATAAGGAAGATCGATGTGATCGGATGACTGGTCACACGGAGGGGGGGGCGAGGGGAAGGAGAGGGAAGCATAATGCAAGGCCCCAGCCAATAGCCATAGATGGAAATACCAAGCAACGTTGGTTCGACGTGGGCGTTTTTGCTTGTTTTTTTTGTGGACATAGAGATAGTAGCCTAGTATATGCATGAGCTGTTGTAGTGAGAGAGGGGCTGAGCGTTGGGGCTTGAGTTATCACGTTAATCATGATTGAACCAGCCTGTGTGTTTTCTGGTCTAGAGGGGTCGGGGGGCCGGCGGAAAACAGACGGTGGATCTTTATTCATCATTATTACGCCAGCGGTTCTCAAAGTGGCGTCCAGGGACCCTCAATGTTCCTTGAGGGGGTCCCCAAATGGTCCCTTTACAGGTCTGTGTTAACTCTGAGAGTGTATACGGGTCCATTTGGTTCCGTTGTACACTCTCAGAGTTAATGGGGGCCCTTGAAATTAACAAAAGTTTGAGGACTAACTAATGCTGCATGTTGTTTGAATTAAAGCTGGCTGTGAGTTCTGGCCCGAGCACTGATATTTTGATAATGGCGTCGATTCAGCCGAGCAGCTTTGGTGGAACAACAGTTTATCTTATTTGGCTCCTGAGCTTATCAGTTATCAGCACCATTGTTGACAGAGAGACCTTTCCCTTTCGATTTCAACAGCAAGTCAGCAACCCTTCATTACCTGAATATAAAAATAAATAAAAAAACCTTTTGGAAGCAGAGAACGGTGCTTAACGCCTTGATACGGGCAGCAGCAGCAGGAATCCCTTGGCCTTAAGCCACGGCAAGCCGTCAGAAAGAACGAGACGTCTTTGACCACAGCAGGATTTATTTTAGCCCTCCTCGAGTCGCAGCCAGCCAGCCAGCCAGGGCCGCCGTGCAGATAAAGAGCTGCTGAAATCCATGCAGCCGCGCGTCCGCGACTTCTCTGGGAGGATGTGATTCACCTAGCTTAGTCACCACGCCTCTCATTACCTCTTATCTGGGTCAGTCTCACATCAAAGCACCCTGTCACACTCGCACAGGAGGAGAGAGAGAGAGGAGTACGTGGCATTCTTTTTATGCATTCTATTTTGGTTCCGAGTTCTGACCGTACCGGGAATGGCCACTATAACCCCCCCCCCCCCCCCCCCCCCCCCCCCCCCCCATAACTCAAAGATAGGTACTACTGGTTCTGAGGGAGTTGAAGTCCATGACCTTTTTTTTTGTGATTGAATAAGATGTTGTTTTATCCGCGAATAGCTGATCTGCGAGTGTGTAGATTGGCTATAATTATATGATGACTGATCTACAAGCTCTCAATGCGTTGAGAGCTTGTAGATTGGCTATGTTCTATATCTACAAGCTATTATTATCAAAAAAAATCACACCCGTGTGAACTGAGTGGTGTAAGGTCTTATATAGACTGATCAGCTGTGGTCTGACGTAATGTCTGACGTAATTAAATCACACCTGTGTGAACTGGGTGACCATAGCAACCGTGCTCATTTTTTGGTACGAACAGACAGACAGACAAACTAACAAAGCCAGTTGTAGGAGTGGTTTACACCACTCAAAAATTAAGAATGGAGCATTTGAAGTGGTCAAACTAGCAATATGTTTAGAAGCATTTATCATAAAACTGGTCTGGACTGGAGATATTTCATGAATCAGATCAAATCAAACTTTATTTATATAGCACATTTAAAACCATAGAAGCTGACCAAAGTGCTGCACAGGCTGAAACAAGCAGAGCATCACCAGCGTCCAGCGCCCATCGGCACACAGACAAAAAGAACATGCAATTAAAAGCAAAGGTTAAAGCCTCAGTCTGTGATTTCTGCACCTGGTTGGCAGTATGTAGAACAGCAGGAACAGTTTTACTAAAACATTGTAATGTTAGGGTTTTGTGTGTAAACAGCAGTAGCGGGGGGTGGTGGGGGACTCCTTTCACACGGTTTCACAAATCACATAATAGGATTTGGCCTAACAACGATCTTTAGATTGTATTTTTACTGCATGCCCGGATTAAGTAACTGCTGCCCGGAAGAAACTCCAGTTTTGAGGTTTTGGATTTCTTTTTCCATACGGTAAGTAAATCAATGCTATTGAAGACCCTTTTACGTCTAAAAAATATGAAATTAAATGAAAAAGAAAACAATGAAAAGTATTAAAAAGTGCATCGACAAAAACCTCCTAACTCCACTTGAGCTGGATGTTTTTTTCCATTTTCCGAAAGAATTAACATTTTTTGGAGTTTCTTCCAGACAGCAGTGGTTGGAGGTGGTCTCCTCCTTTCTCTTCTGTTGAAACTGTTTAGTTTCAGATCATGTGGCCTGTTGGGCAGGACCTCTACTGCCTGTTGGGCAGGACCACTACTGCCTGTTGGGCAGGACCACTACTGCCTGTTGGGCAGGACCTCTACTGCCTGTTGGGCAGGACCTCTACTGCCTGTTGGGCAGGACCTCTACTGCCTGTTGGGCAGGACCACTACTGCCTGTTGGGCAGGACCACTACTGCCTGTTGGGCAGGACCTCTACTGCCTGTTGGGCAGGACCTCTACTGCCTGTTGGGCAGGACCTCTACTGCCTGTTGGGCAGGACCTCTACTGCCTGTTGGGCAGGACCACTACTGCCTGTTGGGCAGGACCACTACTGCCTGTTGGGCAGGACCACTACTGCCTGTTGGGCAGGACCACTACTGCCTGTTGGGCAGGACCACTACTGCCTGTTGGGCAGGACCACTACTGCCTGTTGGGCAGGACCTCTACTGCCTGCTGGGCAGGACCTCTACTGCCTGTTGGGCAGGACCACTACTGCCTGTTGGGCAGGACCTCTACTGCCTGTTGGGCAGGACCACTACTGCCTGTTGGGCAGGACCACTACTGCCTGTTGGGCAGGACCTCTACTGCCTGTTGGGCAGGACCACTACTGCCTGTTGGGCAGGACCACTACTGCCTGTTGGGCAGGACCTCTACTGCCTGCTGGGCAGGACCTCTACTGCCTGTTGGGCAGGACCACTACTGCCTGTTGGGCAGGACCACTACTGCCTGTTGGGCAGGACCTCTACTGCCTGCTGGGCAGGACCTCTACTGCCTGTTGGGCAGGACCACTACTGCCTGTTGGGCAGGACCTCTACTGCCTGTTGGGCAGGACCACTACTGCCTGTTGGGCAGGACCACTACTGCCTGTTGGGCAGGACCTCTACTGCCTGTTGGGCAGGACCTCTACTGCCTGTTGGGCAGGACCTCTACTGCCTGTTGGGCAGGACCTCTACTGCCTGTTGGGCAGGACCTCTACTGCCTGTTGGGCAGGACCACTACGTTTACGTTTTATGTTTATTTTTCCCTCTCCCATAAAATGAATGCTC
>NW_027637118.1:10000-20000 GCF_951216825.1 Electrona antarctica | reverse complement strand
GACTTGGGGCTTATATTTTCTGTAAAATATTGGCAGTTGCGGCTTGCGTTGTGTTTTTTCTTGGCAAGGACCCGGAAATGAATATGTAATTGTCCCCATATATATCCCCATCTTAAAACATTTTGTGCCAGATTTGTATTGTTAAAATGTTTCACATTTTCCACTTTTTCCACCAAGATTTTTTTGTTGTTGTTGAAAATAGCAGACCTACAAGCTCACTAAAGTTTTAAAGTGCTCATGTGTCAGTCGCTTCTTTTGGGCTTGGTGGTTTTCAAAGACCACAGTGGCTCATTTCTCTCGCAGAATCGGGCAACACTGCCGACAGACAGCCCATGCATCTATTTCCATCCCAGCTATGTGGACTCTATACTGTCCCTCGCGCTGCATGGAGAGCTAGCTGTGCGAGGGTCCAGCGCAGCACATTGTAACCACGAGGTAATAATTCCACCCAAATAGAATGAGATAACATAAAGTAAACCATGGGAGCGTTATATAATCCCGTCATGGTGATTCACGAGGCCCGGGAAATGCTGCATATAGCATGCCAGGGGTTTTTACGTTGGCACATGGGGCTGTTACTGAGGCAATAAGGCAACGCTGTTCTAACCCATATCACAGAGGAAAATTACACGTAGGAGAGAAGATTGGATGGCATTTTGTATGCTAACGCTAACTCTGTTCCGTCTCAATAGCCCAGTGCATGCGTTGTGCTAGTCGGTATAACAGAACTGATACTGTCCTATATAGGTGAGGGCATATATGAAAAAAAGGCACCTTACCCTAAAAAAATTGCAACAGAAGGTTTCTCAACTGTTTTGTGTAGTATTAGGTGTCCTTAATAACATACTAAAAGTTTACCAAAGTTTGACCATGCGAAAGGTGTTATTTTAGCATAATATGCATAATATGCCCATAACATCCTATATAAGGCAAAAAAGTCCAAATTTCATCATTCTTTAAGTAACATGTGACATATGAAACTAGGGTGTTTGCATGATTCTGAATCCATTCCAAGCATTAGTTTTGCACAAAAAACACTCCTTGGGCTAAATTAGGCCATATCCACTTGACCAAATGTGCTGACCTCATCACGTTTGTGTGGCCGTTTTCCTCCCAAGGAGTGTTTTTTGTGCAAAACTAATGCTTGGAATGGATTCAGAATCATGCAAACACCCTAGTTTCATATGTCACATGTTACTTAAAGAATGATGAAATTTGGACTTTTTTGCCTTATATAGGATGTTATGGGCATATTATGCATATTATGCTAAAATAACACCTTTCGCATGGTCAAACTTTGGTAAACTTTTAGTATGTTATTAAGGACACCTAATACTACACAAAACAGTTGAGAAACCTTCTGTTGCAATTTTTTTAGGGTCAAACCATAATTGCACCTGTCTAATAGGCTTGCGTTCAGCTCAATACCTTTTGTTGTGTTAGGGCAGTGGTTCTCAATGTGCGGTCCGGGGACCCTCAGGGTTCCTTGAGGAGGGGGGTTCCAAATGGACAAATGATGGAACCAAATGGACCTGTACAGATGTGTACGCTCTCTGTCCTTGATTATTTTTATTAGTTTTTTGAGTTTAAGAACCACAGTGTTAGATCATCACCTAGTCCTATAGGCTAGTATCCAACCAATTTATTTATGCCGGGACCATCATTTATTTTTTACACTCATAGCTTTATTTTATCACAAAGAGACGCTGACGGAATCGCATTTGATCAACACTTAACAATTTAACAGTTTAACAGCACTGTCGGAAAGGAAGTCATAATGAAAGGCTAGTCCTGCTGCCGACTCCCTCCGCTCAGCGTGGGGAGGGAGTCGGCAGGCAGGCAGGTGCCGCCGGCTGGCCACGCTCTGGTTGGTACGCAGCCATTTCTGTGAACCGTGGAAGGTCGCTTGCTGTTTCTCCGCTCTGTGATTTGGTTCCTTTGCACCCGAACAAACCTCAGTGTCTCCTCAGCTGTGAATTCTACCACACACACAGTCACACACACACACACACACGCACACGCACACGCGCACACGCACACACGCACGACCGGCAGCAACCAGGTTTGGTGGTCGTTTATTTAGTTTTGTCCATGTTTGTCTTTGCGGAGCTCCTTCCGCAGTGAGGTCACTCACAGTGACAGTTCAGCACGCCAGCTTGGCCCTGATTGGTCAACACCGTTATTAGCCCTAGGGCTGATAGGGTGTATCATCCTCTTTTATCACTCCCCTCATCCAGGGCAAATAAATACTGGCTTATGTGATAAGAACCATACCCAACAGGTCTGTAGTTTCTCTATTATCGTCTTCAGTTACCGTCATGCTCTGGTTTTCTAATACAGTATATTACGCCAAGTTGTCCATTTATTTAGCCACACAAACCCTACAAACCCTGTCTGGCCATATTCTCATTGTCATTGTACGCTAGGCAAACATTCTGTGAGCACTAAGCGAACATTCTGCAAAATATAGCCGATAGTATACACAAGGAAAATACAGACAATTTTCTTCAAAGACGTTGGATGAAGCTCGGGGGAAATGGAAGTCGGCAAAGTATACGGAACCTTGGGGGACACTGGTCAAGACATTTATATATATATATAGGGTTTAAATGTCAACGTGCTTGTTCTGTCTGATTTCACCTCTTATCTGCCAACAAATAAATAGGGTTTCCCTGATCAGGCCCAGCCCTGTAGAGTGGAGTCCGCGCTGCCTGAGATGAGCACACGAGATAGCTTCAGAGAGAGAGAGAGAGAGAGAGGGAGAGGAGAGGCAGATTGACATGTGGTTTGAATAATTAACAGAGCCAAATGAAAAGGGACCAGGTTGAAGAGCGATAGGTTTGGTTAAAATGGCTGCACCCACCCCGGCCTCCTGTGGGACCATGATAAATAGTTTAAAGCGCTTCTGCACGCGCAGTCTGGAGGCTCCTAGCGCATTTCATGCATTATTAAGCTAATGAGAACTGAGGTGCTCCTCTCTCTCTCTCTCTCTCTCTCTCTCTCTCTCTCTCTCTCTCCTGTTCACTCTCTCCTCTGTCTCTCTCTCTCTCTCTCTCTCTCTCCTGTTCACTCTCTCCTCTGTCTCTCTCTGTCTCTCTCTCTCTCTCTCTCTCTCTCTCCTGTTCACTCTCTCCTCTGTCTCTCTCTCTCTCTCTCTCTCTCCTGTTCACTCTCTCCTCTGTCTCTCTCTATCTCTCTCTCTCTCTCTCTCTCTCTCTCTCTCTCTCTCTCTCTCTCTCTCTCTCTCTCTCTCCCCTGTTCACTCTCTCCTCTGTCTCTCCCCCCCCCCCCCCTCCCCTCCCCTCCCCTCCCGCCGCTAAAAGCACAAGACAAAAGAGTCCTCTGCTTCCATATTTCAAACGAGGGCCCCCTCGGTCCGTCTCCCTTTACGCAGGGGGTTTGAATTAGTAGACGCGGCTCCGAGCATGAATCTCCATTAAGCGCGAGCAAAGGACATGCTAATGTAGTCTGTGAGCGTCCGCGGCCAAATCAAAAAGCCCCCTGTGGATTTGTACCAGGCCTTATATCACAAGTGTTTTGTTCTAACCCCCTTTTTACTTTGACACATTAGAGAGAAGATAGACAGAATTGTTTTTTTCTTGTTTTTTTTTTTGTTTTTTTTTCCTTTTAGAGTTTTATTTGTGTATTTGTGTTGCTCCCGCAGCCAGATACGAAGGCGAGAGCCGCGGCTCGAAAGTGTGTGGAAACTCACGTCAGCATGTTCTAAAGGGACTTTTGCTAATCTGCGCCACGGGGTGTGTGTGTGTGTGTGTGTGTGTGTGTGTGTGTGTGTGTGTGTGTGTGTGTGTGTGTGTGTGTGTGTGTGTGTGTGTGTGTGTGTGTGTGTGTGTGTGTGTGTGTGTGTGTGTGTGTGTGTGTGTGTGTGTGTGTGTGTGTGTGTGTGTGTGTGTGTGTGTGTGTGTGTGTGAGAGAGTGAAATTTCAAAGGCAACTTGCTGGCAAAATCCTATGAATGTGCATAAAGGCTAGTACGGAGACGGATGTGAGAAGGGCTAAAATTAGAAGTGTGTGTACACACACACACACACACACACACACACACACACACACACACACACAGTGTCTGAATCAGCATGTGGGCCGGCCCGTTTTTTTCCACACGGGATTCGGAATGGGACTGTGTTTTTTGCTGACAAAATGTTTTCTTTTGCTCTTCCTTCCCTCGGCCCTACGTTTTCTTCAGTTCTCTCTCTCTCTCTCTCTCTCTCTCTTTTTTGCGATTGTGGGGCTTTTGGGTTTTGCTGCGGCAGACGGTGGCGGGTTTGATGTCTCGGAGAGTGTTATTATTGTTATTATTACTGAAGTGAAATCATTTCAGGGAAAGCCTGGAGCTGTGCCGACAGCCACGAAGCCAAGTCTGGAGGGGAGAGAGTTACACACCTGGCTCTAACGCCACACCGTCCCTGTTCTGGTCCTCAGGACTACAGGCTCATATCACACTGTGAGCTTGTAGATCTTGTAAAGATAGTTCGGTGTAGACTCAGCGTTCTACTTACTATCACTTTGTTTAAACATTTTATTCCCCGCACACAAACTAAAAACGACCAAATTTGAGTCACGTGAGTCATGTGCCACAAATTAAACGTTTTTTTATGCGTGAGGGCCTATGTTTTAAACCACAAACAATCTGAAATAGCTCAAGATAAAGACACTGTGTACAGAATGTGATGAAACTGCACTGTGGTGGTAACGACCCCCCGTCTCCACGCACGCACACAGAAAAAGACAAACGCCAAGACACCAGACTCCTCTGCCCATTCCCTGGCTTAATGTACTACTATACTGTTTTCAGTATGTAGTACGGTACATGCATTCACAGTGGGGAAAAAAACAATATGAGTATTTATACTGTGCAGTTATTCTGGTGTAATTGAACACTATTACCGGTGAAGCCCACAATGCACCGCGTGTAGCAGAGAGCTATTAACGGCAGCGACAAGAGCCTTTTGGAGCATATATAGCTGTAAAGTATGGAATTGGGACACGGCGCATAGGTGGCTTGCTGGTGTTGGTTCAGCGACTTCCCATGTTTATGGAGTTATAATTAGTCTCGCCTGAAACCCAAGACCCGCCAGCCAGCCTGGGACGGCTCCGTCGGTACCAGCGTCTCCTTATAGATTGCGGGGCTAGGGATAGTATTGGGTTGCCCTCGTTAACACATCAGTCAACACGTTGGCGTGTGTTTGCGTTTGTATCTCCCCCCTCCCTCCCTCCCCCGCCCGCCCGCCACTGCCTGCCTGCCTGCCTCCCTGCGTCCACCAGATGAATTCCAGAGCACCGTTCCCATTTCCCCTCCGCTCCGCCTGTCCTCCCCTCCCCTCCTCCTCTCCTCCTCCTCCTCCTTCTCTCCCTCAGCCTGGCCTCAGAGGGGAGGAGGAGGAGGAGGGAACCGCCGCGGTTGATTGATTATCTGTTGGAAGCCATTTCTGCGGCCCCGGGGAGACGAGCGGCACGGCAAACACCTCCCCCCCCCCCCCCCCCAAACACACACACACACACACACACACACACACACACACACACACACACACACAGCCCCTATCTGTTCCTGTCTGGCTAGGCCACTTCACATTAACCGACGTTTGGTTTAGACCTTGACATTAACACACACACACACACACACACACACACACACACACACACCATCCCTGCCCCTCCCCTCCCCCCCGACGACAACCCCAGCACGACGCACGGCAACAGTGGCGCCAGAATAACCGGGCAGAACAAAATGAGCAAAGTGGCGCTATGTATGTATGTATGTATGTATGTATGTATGTATGTATGTATGTATGTATGTATGTATGTATGTATGTATGTATGTATGGGCGCAAAATGGTGGCAAATTTTGTCGGCGGTGGTGGTGCTTGGATTTCCAGTGTAAGGACGTGGTTTTAGCGGTGGTGGGGACACGCACGTTTTCTTTTCACGGCTCGGCTGTGTACGAGGTGAGCCGTATATAGATAGATGGATGGATAGAACAATGCATAGACATTATATTGATCCCACAGGGGACATTCACGTCACCAGAGGCAGCACATAGCAGTTAACAGTAATGGTACAGTTAACCCCTTTTGGTGTTAGCATTGTGTTATGCTTTAGCTATTGAAAAATAGCAGATCTACAAGCTCATAGCGCGCCACCGAGTGGCGCGCTACGAGCTTGTAGGTCTGCTATTTTTGAAAAATCGAAGAACGACTGACATAGAAACATAGCTTTTTCAGAAAACTGTCAGGATGTAGAAGACATTTTTTAGAATCTGATCTCAGGTCAGAATGGGTTAAAGGGTAATGCAGAAGTAAGAGAAGTACTGTAAGGCACAGCTGGGTAGTAACACACCATCAACAATGAACTTTAGTGTACGTGTACAGTATGCAGTATACACCCATACATCCCAGGCTGACGTCAGAGGCTTGCTACAGTACATGAAACTACAGTACATGAAGTTCCACATGGGAGGCCTCGTCGTTATCAGACACCGATTTGTTTCAAGTAGAATACCGTTGCTGTCGGGCAGAAGCCTAAGTTATATCCATATTTTAACACCCTACTTTATCATACCACGTACAGCGTCACAATACTACTGCTACCTTTATCATACCACGTACAGCGTCACAATACTACTGCTACCTTTATCATACCACGTACAGCGTCACAATACTACTGCTACCTTTATCATACCACGTACAGCGTCACATTACTACTGCTACCTTTATCATACCATGTACAGCGTCACATTACTACTGCTACCTTTATCATACCACGTACAGCGTCACATTACTACTGCTACCTTTATCATACCACGTACAGCGTCACATTACTACTGCTACCTTTATCATACCACGTACAGCGTCACATTACTACTGCTACCTTTATCATACCACGTACAGCGTCAATACTACTGCTACCTTTATCATACCACGTACAGCGTCACAATACTACTGATACCTTTATCATACCACGTACAGCGTCACATTACTACTGCTACCTTTATCATACCACGTACAGCGTCACATTACTACTGCTACCTTTATCATACCACGTACAGCGTCACATTACTACTGCTACCTTTATCATACCACGTACAGCGTCACAATACTACTGCTACCTTTATCATACCACGTACAGCGTCACATTACTACTGCTACCTTTATCATACCACGTACAGCGTCACAATACTACTGATACCTTTATCATACCACGTACAGCGTCACATTACTACTGCTACCTTTATCATACCACGTACAGCGTCACATTACTACTGCTACCTTTATCATACCACGTACAGCGTCACATTACTACTGATACCTTTATCATACCACGTACAGCGTCACAATACTACTGATACCTTTATCATACCACGTACAGCGTCACAATACTACTGATACCTTTATCATACCACGTACAGCGTCACAATACTACTGCTACCTTTATCATACCACGTACAGCGTCACATTACTACTGCTACCTTTATCATACCACGTACAGCGTCACATTACTACTGCTACCTTTATCATACCACGTACAGTGTCACATTACTACTGCTACCTTTATCATACCACGTACAGCGTCACATTACTACTGATACCTTTATCATACCACGTACAGCGTCACATTACTACTGCTACCTTTATCATACCGTGGGCGACTGTGGCTCAGGAGGTAGAGCAGGTCGTCCAATGATCCATGGGTCGGCGGTTCGAATCCCGGCTCCTCCTGTCTACATGTCGAAGTGTCCTTGGGCAAGACACTGAACCCCAAATTGCTCCCGATGTGCTGGTTGGTACCTTGCATGGCTTCCGCCGCAATCGGTGTATGAATGGGTGAATGTAATGCACAATCTATGTAAAGCGCCTTGGATAAAGGCGCTATATAAATGCACCATTTACATTTATTATACCACGTACAGCGTCACATTACTACTGCTACCTTTATAAAAAAAAAAGATTCCTGACAAGTAACAGTTTCCACCCGACAGAGACGATATGATGCCAAGTACTTCTTCCCCTTCCCACTTACTGTAAATGTACAGTATCTGGCTTATAGTTGCACGGTCTCCAGCTAACGCAAACGCAACAGATGGATGCACAATGTTGTAACACAACACAATGTTGTAACACAACAAGGCCTTGCCAAGGCCAAGTTTTATGAAACCACGCAAACCCTATACGTTGTTGAACGCACCCCGAGTCCCTCAGGGCTGTATACTAGTTACTTTTCCGCTGTGACGCGCTGTGAGCTTGTCGATCTGATATTTTCTCGAAACTGCGAAACCACTGAAGATAACAGCAGAGAGAGATGCGGGACAGGCATTCGCTCCAAGCAGTGGTGGAAAGTAACTAAGTATTGTGTAGCCTACTCAAGTACTGTACTTGAAGTACAAATATGAGGATTTCTTTCCTCCAATGCACGGCTTTTGAACATTACGTCACATGGAAGCCAAGTCCATGGGATTTTTAATGTTTGTTTACAGCATTTATAACATAAATCATTTGCCAGCCAAGTCTAGGGACTTTAATTTTTGTTTATTTAAAATTAAATATCTTCACATTTGTCGTACGACAAAGTACAGTATAGGGCTGTAAGTGTTTCACCACCAAATTGCTTCCTCTGTGCGATATTGAGAGTAACAGATGTAATAGTATGACGTTTGTATTGTCAAAAATCATCACCCAGTTTAACCTCAACACTGCCCTTTTGAGTTGAGCACACCTTTCCTTTTGAAGTGAGTTTCATAGAACAACAGTCTAAGTCAGCTAGCCACAATGACAGTTTTGAACCTGAATGGAGCTCCATCATTTAACTAACTGAATACTGTTCTCCTCTCAAGTGTTGTAAATATCTCAATTTCTCTTTTATTTTCATAGCTTTTTGTCTCCACCAGGCCGAAGGCATGGGGAGAGAGTATGTTTTGCACTCCGTCCGTGTGTCCGTCCTTCCGTCCGTCTGTGAACAGCTAATCTCCGGCACCGTTAACCCGGTCGATGCCAAACTTTGCACACACACTCCCTGGATGCCAACGATGAACCTCTGCCCCACATTTTCCAGAACGGCCTGTTATAGCGCCACCATGAGGCAGCTTTTCACATGTTTTACCTAAAACTGCACCCATCTGCGTGAAACGTTCCATGCACACTCCCTAGAGGCCAAGGATAAACCTTTGACCTGCATTTTCCGCATCTGCCTTTTATAGCGCCACCAGGAGGCCGACTTTTGTAAAACACATTTTTTGATATTACTCCTCCAGATTCTGTCCAAAAATCTCACAAATCGTTACACAGTATCTCTATGGTCATGTGCTCAAGTCGGATCTGTCCGATATTTCATATTCCATCCTAATTGGCTATAATTGGCTTTCACAGTTTGCAAGATTGCCCCGTTTTGAACAAAAGCCTCAAATCATGAACGCAGCATGCAATTTACGTGAAATCTTTCACACATTTTCTTACTAGGCTGAGGAATATATCCCACCCTTTTCACATTGGCCTGTTATAGCGCCACCAACAGGTTGATTTTTGGAACACATTTTTGGAACAAAATGCCTCAAATCATCCAATTGCCATCAAAGGCGTATGAAGAAATGGCACCCTTTTCACATTGGCCTATTATAGCGCCACCAGGAGGCCACAACCTGACCTGCCCTGGTGGAGACCTGTGCCCCGAGGGGCACTTTTTCTAGTTACCCCTTTTTTCTCTCCACAATTTAGTCGTAAATCTCTCCCCTTCTCTTTTATTTTCTTAGCGTTTTACCCCTTTGTACCCCTCATTAAGCAAATTATTTCCTTCCCACACACATTTCTGTTTTTGTCACTACACTGCTGTTGTATCTTACGGACTCACCTCCCGGTGAGGAGCCCCCACTGGGAGGATGCAGAGCAGGGGGGGGGGGGGGGAGTAGGCTCCTCCCTGCTGACAGGTGCACCCCCAGCCAGTAGGATTCCATGCAGTAACAATATCACCCTCCTTGTGTTCGTATAGACACT
>NW_027637118.1:0-5000 GCF_951216825.1 Electrona antarctica | reverse complement strand
GAAACCCATTTGGGACAAATCTCTGTGGACACATCTCTGACATTATGAACGACAGAATTGTCGAGCGATCAAAATAAGCGATAAACCCGCCGTGCAACGGTCGGAGCTGGGGTGCGCTCGGGAGTCGGGGTGGATTTTTCTTTCTCGCCTAACAGCAGAATTCGGTAAGAAAACGGCTGGTCGGTCTGGAATTCTCCTTCATTTTGGGGGTCCTTGATGTGAAAATATTTGAGAAATATTTGAGAAACAACTTTTTAGGAAACGAGCCCAAATAAGCAACTATTCACTATAGAATGTGTATGACAGACATGACAGAGAGCAGACATGCCAGGGCAACACTGCTTGGGGACGGTGGCCATGCAGCCAACCTGGCAACACTGCTTGGGGACGGTGGCCATGCAGCCAACCTGGCAACACTGCTTGGGGACGGTGGCCATGCAGCCAACCTGGCAACACTGCTTGGGGACGGTGGCCATGCAGCCAACCTGGCAACACTGCTTGGGGACGGTGGCCCAACACTGCTTGGGGACGGTGGCCATGCAGCCAACCTGGCAACACTGCTTGGGGACGGTGGCCATGCAGCCAACCTGGCAACACTGCTTGGGGACGGTGGCCATGCAGCCAACCTGGCAACACTGCTTGGGGACGGTGGCCCAACACTGCTTGGGGACGGTGGCCATGCAGCCAACCTGGCAACACTGCTTGGGGACGGTGGCCATGCAGCCAAACAGAGGGATCAGCAAGGAGACACTGTCAACATGATGCCGCTGTGTTTAACCGTAGCCTACTTTCTCCCCATGATGCATAAAGCATGCCTGATTACTCCAGGCCTACAGTATCGCCACTGATCTAATCTCTTCTGGCAGTTACAAAAAAAAACCAATACAATAGTGGCCAGATCAGCAGAAAGATTATGATGACAGGGAATTCACCGAGGGGGGGCTCGGTTGGTTGGTTGGGGCCGTTTGTTTTTCAGCACGCAAAACACGAGCGCTTCGCTCCGATTATGGGGCGAAAGATTGACTGTCTCTCGGCCCCGACGCGAGCTCATTACACTAATCTTTAATCGATGTGCTTCAGCAGAGCTGAACTGGAGTAAGCTGGTGGAATTGGCATTGACGACCGACCGCATAATGCTGCCTTTAAGTACCCGATAAAGTACCTGACAGCTTCCGGATGGTTCTTCCTCTTTTTATTGGTGTTTAAATCTCTCGTGGTCAGGGTTATCAGCACCTGTCACCGCCCTTACTGCTTCTTTACAGTGTGTCTGGCGGTCTGTAAGTGGGTCTGTCTGTGTGTCTGTGCAGAGCTATAGTGTCACAAGCTGCTCGTGACGTCACGTTTCTTGGGGCGCACGGTCACTGGGCAAACGTGGAATGAATCCTACGTGTTTTTGTTGTTCACATATCGTCCCTGTAGGCACTTTGTGTTTTTTTTTTTTCAATGATCCAGATTCTGTTCTGATTCGGTTGACATCTGAGATCCCAGTGCGATCACAAATCAGTCCCCTTATGGCACAGAATGACATAGTTTACAATACTTTAACATGTGCATTTTGTGAGGAGTGCTAGCCCCTCCTATTTCAGCTATTATTAGTGTAGATTTTTGTCTTACACAAACATTAAATTCCCATTGACAATGAATGGAGGATTTACGATGACAAGAGCGCCCCTCACTTCACACGGGTGTGATTTTGTTTTTGTAAGGCTCAAATTGGCTCAATCTGTGTAATTGTTGATCCAGGTGGTCCCCAGCAACTGTTTAAACACGCACGCACGCACGCACGCACGCACGCACGCACGCACGCACGCACGCACGCACACACACACAAAGATGCTTATAATTTCTTTAAAATACTCAGATTCTCTTATTCTGGCCCTGCCTATTTTCAGATGGGGGCCAAACACATTAATATGGGGGTTCTTGACATGCAAGAAGTTTGAGAAGCACTGAATGAATTGATGTGTGTACTACTAACATACATTGTGTACATACGGGGCATCAGGCAAACAGAACACGTACATTATGTATCACCTGCACGGCTGGCTGCAATAATACATCATGGCCTGAGGATCCCATTCTTAATGTCTTCTAAATCCTAAGAGTTTTCTGGAGAAAAATAAAATATGTTTCCATTTCAGTTTTCAAACTTTTTCATGTCAAGAACCCTCAAAATGATATGTATCGAAATATTTTCTTCCAGGGACCCCCCCCCCCCCCAGAAGCAAAGATTTTAGTTAAAAATGTTTGCTGTGAAACAATTATGTATTCAAAGATTCGCACACATTTTCACAAATGTTAAAACAATAAATAAAGAAATAGCAGATCTACAAGCTTGGCTACGAGCGCTTTTTTTAAAGCTATTTTCCAATAGCTAAAAGTATAAAATGCTTAAAGTGGTTTAAGAGCTAAAGTGACGCGGTTGCGTTCCAGGTCTCAATGGGATAATAACATGTGCATGGCAACAACACCTATATTTAGGCTGGTCCACATAGGTTTGAGGCTGGAGACACTGTGTGCTGTGCATGTAGTTTGTTGTTGTTGTTGTAAGTGTGAATGTGTCTTTTACAAGAAGCACCCATACCAGCCGCTGTTGGATAAAAGCTCTACAACAGCTTGGTGGAGTCTAGGGAGTAAAAGTATTTCATCACCATGTTACCATTAGGACTACTTATGAGGATTCATATATATATATATATATATATATATATATAGAGAGAGAGAGAGAGAGAGAGAGAGAGGTCACGGCACCTGACAAAGGTCACAGCGAAACGCGTCGTGCTAACAAATAAGTTGATGATGCAGTCTGTCTTTGTTCCCTGGAGTGTGTCCTTGGAAGGTTTATCTCTCTTTTTGAAGTCTATGCCTGCTAACTAGACTTGCACCTCCCACAGGGTTTTTTGGATGTGCAGGAGTCCCCTTTTTTGTATCATATACACATATATATATAAATATATATATAAATATATATATATATATATATATATATATATGTTAGCAAAAGTAGTAGATGTACGTGTTTCAAGCTTGTATAACTGCTACTTTAGATATGTTGTGTGTGTGGTATGCAGTATGATCACGTAGGGCACTAATTTACGAAATAAACAACAACTGCGTTCCAAAAATAAACAAACGATGATCCCGACTCGACTCGACTGACGACGGCGAGAAAACGCTAATGTTACCGCCGCCGAATTAGTAACATTTTCGCCAGAAACAGACGGTATCAAATATGAGTGACTGACTCATATTTGATACAGATATGAGTGACTGACTATCGGGTCCATTTGGTTATCAACTCATTTGGCTGGGGACTCCCCTGCTACAGTAAATGATGGAGAGGTGATAACCAAATGGACCCTTATTAGATCTTTAACTATTGAGAGTGTAAAATGAAACTTTAGGGGTCCATTTGGTTTCATTTTTCACTCTCAAGAGCTACATTATTTTGTTTTTAAAGGTATTTTTTGTGGCCTTTCTGCCTTTATTGATAGGTTGAAAGTATACTGACAGGAAAGGGGGAGACAGATGGGGGGGGAGACACGCAGCAAAGGCCGGCGGGATCGGGAGTCGAACCCGCGGCAAGCCGCCAGGGTGGCTTGGCTCAATACAGCATTGAATGTGGACAAAATATCCAACTATAACGAAATATTTTACGTTTTAGGTGTGAGAGGCTAAATGTCATCAAATGGGGGTCCGTGGCTCAAATGCCGAATAAATGGGCGGCTGTGGCTCAGGAGGTAGAGCAGGTCGTCCAATGATCCCTGGGTCGGCGGTTCGAATCCCGGCTCCTCCTGTCCACATGTCGAAGTGTCCTTGACTCCTTGGGCAAGACACTGACTCATTGCCTCCAATGAGTTGGTCGGTGTGAGCTTGCCACCATTGGTGTGGGAAGTGAGGACGCTGGTGTCGACTGTTCGCCACTTCACCTCCCAATGTATGAATGAATGAATGACCATTGTAAAGCGCTTTGAGCACTTGGAAAAGCGCTATAAAAATGCAATTCATTATTATTATTATTATTATTATTATTAATAATGGATCTTGATGTGAAAAGGGTTGAAAACCACTGCTCTATAGGAAACGGCATTCTATAGCATTGCATCTCATTTAATCCACACAGCCCAGAGAGTATATAAAAGGATAGAGACTGAACTGGCGCGAAGCTCCGCCCCCCCAGCTATTCATGTCAGTGGAAGTTGCTCAGTGGCGTTTTGAAGCACCCGGAAGACTGCCGGAAGTACCATCTCAGAACGTCTACTTCTGCAGTTTCCCGGTCATGAATCCACGGTCCGCCTGTAGTCCCTCCTCCTACCACTAGGGCTCAGAGCTTCAACGTTGAATAGCCTCACTGGCCCCTTGACACAGCCCTGGAGTTCATGTTTCATCATCCTCTCCTCTGTGTAGAATCACCCTGGAGTTCATGTTTCACCATCCTCTCCTCTGTGTAGAATCACCCTGGCGAATGTGGTGTTTTTTGTTTTCTTTTGTCATCGTAGGGCTCTCAACCTGTGGCTCGTGGGAGACCCCAGGAGCTCTTTGATGTCGCTGTGAGTGACATGGTTGCATGGATTTGACCCCCAGACGTTATTTTGGGTCAGTGGCGTGTGCCAAACGTGGTCCCTGTCCGTCCCCGTTGACTGTATGGTTGTGTATAGTCCAGGGCCGGCATGCTCTGTTCGGCTGTCCCGACTGCATAGTCTGCTGCAGACGGGAGCTATGCAAAGATAAGCATCGAAACTTGTGGAGATAATGCATTCTAGCAAATATTGCCTTCAGCCGTCTCTCTCTCTCTCTCTCTCTCTCTCTCTCTCTCTCTCTCTCTCTCTCTCTCTCTCTCTCTATCTACTCTCTCTCTCTCTCTCTCTCTCTCTCTCTCTCTCTCTCTCTCTCTCTCTCTCTCTCTCTCTCTCTCTCTTCTCTCTCTCTCTCTCCTCTCCTCTCTCTCTCTCTCTCTCTCTCTCTCTCTCTCCTCTCTCTCTCTCTCTCTCTCTCTCTCT